>NC_136976.1:65783858-66008858 GCF_032717465.1 Coenobita brevimanus | reverse complement strand
TTTAAGTGAAACTCATCTTATAAATGGTTTTTGGATATTTTGCAACTCTTTCCTTAGTGATTTAATTTACTGGCAGATCACGGAGCAGATCATGATCTGGTTGGGGTTTGAATCCAGATTTTGCCTCTCCGGTTCGTGATAAATGAACAGGATGATCCGTTTAGGCTCATAACAACAGCTGGTAATGAGGCTGATCTCACCTGTGATGTTTTTCCACAGCTTTGCATGACCCTACTTGCCATGGATAATGATGATGATGATTAGTTAAATTACGCGACTAAAATATTTTATGATGGAGTCAATTTTATAGCAGATATGAGGTATTGTACCATGTACATATGCTTGCGTGGAAGATCGGAGGGGTAATCTTCAAGAAGACATGGGACCACTGTATTTTGCCGTTTTCTTCCTTTTATCTTTTATTTATTTATTTTTTTTTTACCAAAGTCCTTCATATTTATTTTCTTGAGTGCGTTTTCATGTTTCTTGGGGGCCGAAGACAAACACATGGGGCAGAAAACAGACGGACGCAATCTTAGAACGCCGCTTCGGCTTAAATCTTCCCTCATCAGTGCTGCTTTATCCAAACTGAACCGAATGATCATAACATACCTTCATTTATTCAAGCCTACCGATACCTAACTTACTTTAGTAACACTAACCTAAACAAAATTTTCGTCACCTAAATTTATTCTAACCTAATCTTAACCTAACCTAACCAAATTAATCCTAACCTTTTCCGTAATCTAACTTAATCTTAACCTACTGTTATTTGCATTTATAAGTTGTGGTGCCAGCATAATGCAGTGTGGGAGGGTTCCATCATCCCCCGTAGAAACTGTATTTTCATGTTTACTGGCGGGACCTCTTTATAGTGTACTTGAAAACGTACTTCTGTAAATTCCCGTTCCTGAATCTTTTTTTTTTTTTTTTTTTTCTCAATCATTGGTTCTCCGACATCCTTGAAGTACCGGTATAGGCTACTACCGGCAGGGAATAGCTATACATAACTTTGACCAGTATTGACTAATATTACTATGAAAGACGAATCCTTCATTGGGTTAGTTTATTTTAACTTACATGAAATAGAACGTGGTGATAGGAGCTGGAGAAACCTCCCCCCCTCCACCATATTTAGTACGTGCGTTATAAAATGCATTTGCGACAGATGCTTATAGAAAAAAAAGTGTTCATAACTGCCTAAATTAAGTAATGAGCTTATTAGATTCATTGTCTGATAGTTGGGTGTAGTTCCGAAAGTTTACTTTCGATCGAGTCTGGCATAAACCTTTAATTTCCAAGCTGCCCTCTTACGGCTTCTATCCTTCTATCTGTGTCTTCATCTATAGCTTCCTTTCTGGTCGTTCTGTAGCTACCGTTGTTGACGGCCACCGTTCTTCTAGATCTATCAATAGTGGTATTCCTCAGGGCTCTGTCCTATCACCAACTCTCTTCCTTTTATTCATCAATGACCTAAGGTGCATCTAACCCTATCCACTCATACGCTGATGATTCCACCCTTCACCTTTCCATTCGGTTCTCGCAACGTCCATCTCAGCATTTACTTCAACAAACAAGGGATGATGCTATGACACACCTAATATCTGATTTGGCTCGTATCTCTGACTGGGGTAAAAACTGTCTTGCTATTTTTAATGCACCAAAGACTCATTTTTTTACACCTATCAAACCGACAAAATCTTCCACAGGAGTAATATCTATCTATCTATTGCCAGACGCCTCAATCCCATACGGCGTGGCCACAAACAAATCGCCTCCACGTCGCCCTGTCCCCCGCCATTTCACTGCTCCCAACTCACACACCCCTCCCTCATATACCTCTCCATTCCATCCCTCCATCTCATCCTCGGCCTCCCCCTTCCTCCCCCCCCACCACCTCACTCACATACACTCTCCTCGTCAGTCTCTCACCCTCCATCCTCTTCACATGGAGTACACTAATGTTTAATAATATCCAGCTTAATCCTGCATCATCCTTAAACATACCTGGGGTTTCGTTCTCTCGGGACTTATCTTGAAAAGATCATATTACATCTCTTGTAAAATCTGCGTCCAAGAGATTAGTTGTGCTGAGCAGACTCCGTACCTTCTTTACCCCTGCACAGTTGTTGACTTTATACGCGGGTTTTATTCGCCCCTGTGTAAAGTACAACTCTCATATGTGGGGACGCCCCACATACAGCTCTTCTTAATATGGTGGAGTCAGAGGCTTCTCGTTTCATTAACTCTCCTCCTCTTATTACCATAGGGGGCAGGGTGGCTCAGTGGTAGAACGTCGGACTCGGGACCGGAGGTCGGGCGTTCGAGCCACGCCCGGTAGCTGCCATGCCGGGAGGGGTAGCGCCCTCCTGTCACCTAGCAGGGCTATATGATCTAATTAGGTCTAGCTCGGGGGAACGTTTTTATTTCCTCCTCTTACTGGCTCCCTTCAACTTCTATCTCTTCGCCACACTGTTGCATCATTATCTCTTTTCTATCACTACTTCATTGGTCACTGCTCCTCTGAACTGTCTGCTTACATTCCTCCGTCTGTACGACTGGTGCGTGGCACCCGTTGATACAAACTCTCATCCCTTTTCTGTCCATCTCTGTCTGTATTTCCTACTCCCTGTGATCTCCAGTCTTTCAAACGCAGTGTGTCCAGGCATCTCGAAATGAACGGATCTTGAATTTGGCTCCCTTTTGTATTGTTTTTTTTTTTTTTTTTTTTTTCCTTGGAAGGAACGGTTTGCGGCTCCTGGCCTTTGGTTCCTTCTTCCATGCATAAAAAAAAAAATAAAAAAATAAAAAAATAAAGAAGAATGGCAGAGTCGTATTGCCCCGATCGCCTGATCATGTTTCACGGTCTCCACACTTTTATCCGACTACCACTAACCTAATTATGCAGTATTTGTACTTGCTATACATCTCCTTCACCTGAGAGCATTGTATAAATAAAAGGAGGCCATGGCGGCCCCCCAAAAAAGTACTTTTGGAGGAGCTACGAGAATGATTGTTTATGATCCAACTCAATCCTTCTGAGAATGATTGTTTATGATCCAACTCAACCCTTCTGAGAATGACTGTTTATGATCCAACTCAACCCTTCTCTAGAGGTGGATTCACAGCAGATCACGGATTCTGCTGAGTTATGGCCGACAGATCCCAGGATCCGGATTCAATGGCTTAACTAGTACATCGTCTGACCGTGGATCTGTGGTGTGATCTGTGATCTGAAACGGATCCTCTCAAATAGTAGAGGGTCATTTTTCTGTCTCGCCTGTCTTTCCTTACTTTTCTCTTCTGTCCTACCTTACTTCTTGATTTTTCCGTGTACCTTCTACTACAATCGGATTAGAAATTTTTCCCACTGGCGTCGATCCTTCCTCGGTCAAGCACTTTAATCAGCTGATCAGTCAAGCTACATAACTGATTTTTGATGTTTACTTTGGACTACATTTTTTCATTTGCTGTATGTTGAATCATCGTGTAATCTAGCCTGATAACGAGTTTGATTCACTTAAGTAGATACTATTAAGAATACCCACAGTGGAGCGAAGTGCTAGCACTTCTGTCCTCTTTCACTATTGTCTCGAGTTTGCTTGTGTGTGTGTGTGTGTGTGTGTGTGTGTGTGTGTGTGTGTGTGTGTGTGTGTGTGCGCCTTTGTATTTTATAGCATACAGTGTAACTTATATTTATCAAAGGGCGTGTGGCTACACCCAAATGTATAACCACGGTGTGGCCACACCCACGAATGTACATTCTTTAACTATATGTAACTGTATTGGCTGAAGAAAGTGTGTGGCAAGACCCACCATCTTCTTTTGTTGTATAAGCACTCTATACCTTTAACAACAATAAATATCTCAATTCGCGTCACTTTAATGCCAAGTCGCTTTAACGCCAATTTGCTTCAGCCAAGACCACTTCAACATCTTCCTCGTTTCATTTCCATTGCTAGTAATATACTCATAAATATTTGCTTTGAATTAGTGTCATATGGTCTTTGATACCTGGCTGTTCTGCCTCTTCAACTATTCATTTTTCGTATTACACTCTTATTCTCTTGTACGCTACTAAGGTAAACTATGTTGATACTAGATATATGCAAATTCCATAAAAGACTGTCAATGTTCAATGCACATAGGAAGTTTTTGTTTTTTTTAATAAGTTTCCTCCGTCATTTAGAAAAAAGTATATGAAATCTTTAATGTCTCTTGTTTTTCCTGCTAATTAAATACTGAGATACAAGAGGGAATTGATTAAAGTTATGAGTTCGGGCACAAACTAATAATACCTGTTACACTTACCTGCCACCAGAGTGTCCACATCGTCTGGGTGTGTGAGCAGTTGCGGGTCGATGTTGGGAGCATCTCGTGGATCTCGGGACTTGAGGGTGATAGTGCCGCGACTCCTAGGACGCACCAAGATGGGCCTAATGGTAAACCCTTCACGTCCAAAGATCTCACCCATATACTCGAAAAGTCGCTGTAACACAAAACAGTAATTGTCACTAAAATAAGTTTCAAGCTTAGATTTACTTTTGCAAATTGCTTGTTACATATTGATATGACGTACTGAGGTCATCTAACGTTCATATGTTTAAACGGCAATGGGTGTACTCCATAAATGTGGGGAACGATGTACGACGAGAGTTTTTGGCGTTAAAAAAATATATATGTACCGTATATTTATATACGAGCTCCTAGTGTTCATTTTGGTTCAGAGGGCAAACCACAAGCATCTCCTCTCCTGACACAGCTTTAACGTTTTCTCCCTGATTTCGAACATCGTCGGTCTGTAGTACTCTTAAGTGTTTCTTCTGATCATGCATGTCATGACACCCGTGGATATTGCAAGAACTTACGATTTTGCTACATTCGAACGCATGTTTACGTTTGCCATGATGGAGGATTTCAGGTTTGATGGCGTCACGTGAAAACCTTCCATATATTAGCTTTAAGTTATTTTTCCAGATAGAAACACCAATGGATATGAATTGCGCTACAGTATTCACAGTGAATCACCGAAGTGTATTTTTCTAATCAGTCACTGCTGTCCTGAAATGCCTATGAACTATTATGACAATCAGCTGCAACGACTGAGTAACGTGAAAAATACCTGCTTATCAAGTCCCCAGAAGCCGGCGTTTAAGATTCCGAGGTCGTAAGCCAAAGTTGCTGAGTTGAGGAAGAGCTGTATGTCCGGCCACATCGGATCACCGCCGCGTCCCACTTTCACCCACGCATTCAGGAAATTGAAAGGAGCCGTAGCCAGAGGTCCTGATGAAAGAAGATCAGTTAAATCAATAATTGTACAATGTGTGTGTGTGTGTGTGTGTGTGTGTGTGTGTGTGTGTGTGTGTGTGTGTGTGTGTGTGTGTGTGTGTGTGTGTGTGTTTTAGGTTACACACAGAACAAGGTCTCATGGCACGTAATATTTTTTGTTACTCCAGAAGAAAGCATTTAACTCTTAAATCTTAGCTAATGACTCATCTACTTCACTCCATCTAACGTCAGACGATATTATTCTCCAGTGGGAAACCTCTTGAGAACTATGGATTAAGAGGCTATCTCGATGTGTCCATAAACTTCAGCTGGCGATTTATAATTTTTACTCCGCTGCAGACGGATTTCATTTGCTACTGAGAAATCTCCCGAAGTCTTAGTTAAACCTGCATCGCACCCATGCTATCGAATCATAAAATGGCAATCTTCTGAGTATTAGCCCACCCTGCTTCACCACCCACCATCATCCTCCACTCTCCCCTCTTCTCTCTTCTCTACCTCCTACATCATATTTCTAGGAGATGCCTTTGTCTTACGAGTAACCTTCCCCATCCCAAGATCCCTTGACATATAACACGTGTCTTCTTAGAGTGTACTCCCCGTCAATTCCATCCACTGCACCCATAAATCTGTCCTCCTTCCCCATTTGATTTTCTAGGAGAAATCTCTAATACTCAATCTACAGAGTCCATCTTCGCAGAGAGTATATACCCAGCTATGCCCGACAGATCACAATCACCCCATTCCACTTTACCTCTTCCATCCTTTCCTAATCCCTACCCTTCCAGCCTTTAAAAAAAAAAAAAAAAAAAAAAAGTTGTCCCGGGCAGGACATGAACTCCCGACCCAGTTCACCTGAAGTTTTGCACACCTGTGATGATACTCGTACTGCCAGTCTAGCCATTATAAGACACTCATAAGTTTACCACATTTGAAGGCAAGCTTTCTTCACTGGATATTTTACAAGCTGTGTTCTATTGTAAATATTATTTGAAGCCTGCATGAAGGTACTTTTTGTAAGGTAATGGTGGGTGATTCTTTGAGTGATCCATTTGAAGTTAGGTTAGGAGTGATTCAAGGAGGAGTTCTTTCACCTTTGCTGTTTGTTTTGGTTATGGATCATGTTATGAGAAAGGTTGTAAGGAGAACCGGTGCAGGAATTAAGTGGAAAGAAAATAAGAGGCTGATGGATTTGGACTATGCTGATGATGTTGTACTGATTTGCGGAAGTATTTACGAGATGCAGAGGGTGCCTGATTGACTGATGGAGGAAGAGAAAAAGTCGGATTGGTAATAAATTGTGGAAAGACTGAAATTATTAATATGATCGTTGAGAACCAAATCAGTTGTGTAATTGGAAATAATGTGGTGAAGAATGTAGAAAATTTTAAATATATGGGAATGATTGTATCATCTAATGGATCATTAAACAATGAAATTGAGGAGAGGATTAGACAGGCTTGGCGAGCTGTTGGCAGTGGCGTACCTGAGGGGGGGCGGGGGGGCTGTTTGAAACTGCCCCTCGGGCCCCCAATTGAGGAGGGCCCCAAAAAGCCTTAAAAATTTATAAGCTTCTTTATTAATATTTAAAAATATATATATTTATTATCCCGACAATCCCGGCTGAGATATTAGATAAGTATTGAGAACGAGGGGGGGCTAGGTTCTTTGAGGGGGCCCCCCTCCAGGAGGGGGACCCCACAAAGAACCTAGCCCCCCGGGCCCCCAGATCTCTAGGTACGCTTCTGGCTGTTGGAATGTTGAAATCTGTTAGGAATAATAATATGCTTTAAGTACATACTAAAGTAAAAATTTACAAGTCCATGGTCAGACCAGTTTTAATTTATGGGCATGAGTCATGGTACAGTACAATTGTAACAGATCAGAAAGTATTAGGATTTGAGAATAAAATCCTGAGAAGGATTCTTGGGGTAAAGTGGCAAGACAGAGTTACAAATGAAAGAGTAAGGGATATTACGAGAGTGGAACCCGTTGATGAATATGTGAGACTGTCTCGCTGGAAATGGCTGGGGCACATATATAGAAAAGAAGGCAGTTTAATACAGGATATGCCAGAGTGGACTGCTAGAGGAAGAAGAGGCAGAGGTAGGCCGAGGGAAACCTGGTTGAGGACAATGAAAAGAGAAGCAGGAGAGGAGTGTTGGTGGGACCTGAAGGAGATGGCAAGAGACTAATATTGGTGGAGAGAGTTCATCGAGGCCCTGTGCATCCCGTGGGGTGCCACAGGAAATGATTGATTGATTGATTGTTCTGTTGGCTGAGCACATGTTCACAAGTGGCATCACAACACAGCTTCTACTGTATAATGTCCTGCATACACCAACACAGTTTCTGTAATACCTTGCTTATTACATCTTCACATTCTCTTTCGTGTTATTCACATAGTTTATTAAGAACATAATTTGCGTCATCAACATCTAAGATGATATTGAGGTGTAATGTGCATAGTAAATCGCCAAGACAGAGGTGTTACGAAATCTCTAAAATCAGTTAAGGCCGTTGTCTTGTCGGTTAAAGAGGCTCCCTAACATCTCTTCCTTACTGTTTATTTTTCTGCTTGTGTCACGTTAAGATTCCCTTGTTTGTTATTAATGTATTCAGGTCAGAAATAGAAATGCATAAATAATATAACACAGGACACGGAGTCTAATATTCTAAATAAATAGCTAAAGAAGAGGTGTTAAGACAGCTTCCCAAGCCGACGAGAATACGTGCCTTAGAACATGGTAGCTTCGGCTGAATTTTCATTTTTTTAGGTTTTCTAAAAAATCTTCCTTAACCACTTATTTTGCACACATACAATTAAAGTTTTCTTTATCATTTATTTTGCATTCTAACCATTAATGTTTTTTAATCATTTTATTTTGCATACTAATCATTAATATTCTCTTAACCATTTATATTGCATACTAATCATTAATATTCTCTTAACCATTTTTTGCATAGGCTACTAACCATTAATATTCTTCTTATCCATTTATTTTGCATAATAACCATTAACATTCTCTTAACCATTTATTTTGCATACTAACCGTTAATACTCTCTCAACCATTTATTTTGCATACTAGCCATTAATATTCTCCATCCTTCTGTTTATTATCGTCTTAGAGAGGATGAATACAAGAGAATATTAACAAGCCATCTGTTGAAATAAACTGGTAAGGAAGAGGTGTTAGAAAGACTCCTGACACCACGAGAACTGACTTTTCTTCATTCTTTCTTTCTCATCCTCTTCCTCATTCATTCTCTCTCTCTCTCTCTCTCTCTCTCTCTCTCTCTCTCTCTCTCTCTCTCTCTCTCTCTTATCCCCCGCTAGTACCAAGGCGAAGCGATAAAGTTTTTGCCCGCGTCTGCCTTCGGCGTGTGTGTGTGTGTGTGTGTGTGTGTGTGTGTGTGTGTGTGTGTGTGTGTGTGTGTGTGTGTGCGCGCGCGTGCGTGCGTGCCTGCGTGCGTGTGCGCGTGTGTGTGTGTGTGTGTGTGTGTGTGTGTTCTGTTACCATTGTCTGTGTATCTGTTACCATTATATTTCATGAACGATTTGAGCTGTCAACATGAAACCTTCAGGATATCAAGATGTGGCCAAAATCTTGGACGAGTTCGCAAATGGGCACTTGAGATCAAGGTCAAGGTCACCAAAATGGTTGCCAAAGGTCAACTATTCTTTTTTTTATTTAATGGATTGGCTTTTTGTGAAACGCGGTGACTGAATTCCGTAGGGTTTTGCAAATTTTCATCACATTTGGTTTGTAAGTAGTTTGTGACTTGGCCAAAAGTATATTCTGGCCGGCGATTAGCATTCGGCTCCCGAATGCTTTTCTTTCATTTATCTATATATTATTTACAAGCAATAAGAGCTGTACTACTGACCTTCCCTTCTAGCGACATACTGGAGGAGCGATGGCTTGCTGAAGGTGGTCAGGAGGCTGGAGGTGGACACAATCATGGGGGAGAGCCAGCTGAGGCCCAGCACCTCAACGTGGTCGTGTACATTGTCTCCCACGCCAGGCAGGTCCGCTACCACAGGCAACTAAACAATAAAATAGTAGTAGTAGTAGCAGTAGGAGTAATATGGTAGTAGTAGTAGTAGTAGTAGCAGCAGCAGCAGCAGCAGCAGCAGCAGCAGTAACAATAGGGGTAATGGTAGTAGTAGTAGTAGTATCGATAGCAGCAGCAACAGTAATAGTAGTAGTAGCAGCAGTAGTAGAAGATGGGGCAATGGTAATGGTGGTGGAAGTAGTAGTAATAGTAGCAGTGGTAGTAAAGGTAGTGGTAATGGTGGCAGTAGTAAGGGCAGTGGTAATGGTTGTAGTAATAAGGTTAATGGTAATGGTGGTAGCAGTAAGGGTAATGGTAATGGCTGTAGTAGTAAGGGTAGTGGTAATGGTGGTAGCAGTAAGGGTAGTGGTAATGGTGGTAGTGGTAAGGCCAGTGGTAATGGTGGTAGCAATAAGGATAGTGGTATTGGTGTTAATAGTAAGGGTAGTGGTAATGGTAGTAGTAGTAAGGGTGGTGGAAGTAGTAAGGGTAGTGATAATGGTGGTGGTAGTAGTAGTAGTAGTAAGGGTAGTGATAATGGTGGTGGTGGTGGTAGTAGTAGTAGCAGTAGTAGTAGCAGCAGTTGTTGTTGTTGTTGTTTTGTGTTCTTTATTGACAAAAGTGCAAAAGGCAGTCATTTTTAAGAATAAGCCGATAATCCACATGTTAGCTATTAACCCCTACACTACAAGCACGTCATTTTGGTTTTATTCCCACTTCCTGACTGTTTTATTCAGCTCAACTGTTGGATCTCGGGGGGTGGGGGGAAGGTTCCTTGTGGCCACTAAAATCGTGTTGGTCAGAGTCGCCTTGATTATAACTCATTCACTTTAACTTGCCCGAAGATTTTCGTCCTTTTGCAGCCTATTTCCCGTAGAGCAGTGACAGACTAAGACACTACCACGGTTCTACATCCTTTCCTCAGCCCTTCTTCGTGATATCTGAACTCAGCACTGAAGATAGAGAGATGTTAGTTTTATGCCTAGTTAAAACGAACAGAGTACAGTATAGAGCAGTTGTGCTCCCAGGGTGAAGGGTCAACCATTTCACTCCGATGACGTAGATTTTACTCTTGCTGCTACCAGACTTTTTATTTGTTTATTATTATTATTATTATTATTATTATTATTATTATTATTATTATTATTATATTGCTACTCCTCGTCATGCCCTAGGGTGGGAAAGGAGGTCCGGATGATGATGATGATGATGATGATGATTGTTATTATTACTGTTTTATTTAAGAGCACCCGATTATTAAAGAAGTAGAGTGAAGGCTTGTCTAACCTCTCCAGTTCGGAAAGTCTCTCCAGAGCTGAATAAAATCGTCCGGAGGTAGGAGAAATTGGATTAAGAAGTAGCTACGTGAAGGAAAGGATTACAAACTCCGTTAACCCATTCGTTACGGCGACGACTTTTTAACAATCTTGCATCCTGTAGACGATTTTATTCAGGAAATCCCTCTCGTCGTGACAAGAGAGAGAGAGAGAGAGAGAGAGAAAGAGAGAGAGAGAGAATTAAAGAGTTATTGAGGTACCTTGTGTTTGTGCAGCTGGTGTTTGGGTCCTACGCCAGACAGCATCAGCAGTTTGGGCGAGGCTACGGAGCCCGCCGACATGATCACTTCACGTCTCGCACCCACCTTCATTATCTGAAAGGGAATAAATGTGCAGCTGCTAGGAAATATAAGCGCGTATTCTGGAAAACAGCGAAAGGTATGCACGAGAAAAAACATAACTCCTAATTAACCCTTTGAACCCGGTGATGTACAGTATTTTTAGCATATTTTGCTTATCGTCAGATGATTTTCTTCCACTCTATATGCATTAATAATATAACATAGATCGTTGTAGGTGGGGGCACTCACCATCCACTCACTCAATGTAGTACCGGCACGCTGCTCTCAGGTGTCTACCCTTTCCTATCCTCCACCTTCTTTCCTTCCATCCTCTTCTGTCCTTGTTCCCTTCATTCTTTCCTCGTCCTTCTGCCTACGGATAACATTACGCTCCCTCTTCTGTCTTTCTTTCCTTCATTCTCTCCTCTTCCTTCTGCCTTTGGGTGACTCTACACTGAGTGGCAAGCCAAATGGTTTCCTGTACACCAGGAAACCATTTACTACGATGGGTGGTAACCATAAAACCAAATTTGGCGCCTGGTGATTTAGTGGGTAATTATGGCACTCCAATCTGATTGAGCCGGCGAAGGTTTATATCCAAAGGGTGGTTGGGGTTTACTGCTCACGTAATGCCACTCAGGGATAAGTGAGGCTGGTCACCCTCATCTTAAATGTCAGGACCAACTTGCCTAGCCCCGGGTTCCTACGCTTCTCTGTGGGGCGACATAGGATTGGATGATGGATGGATGGATGGAGGTGACTGATTTATATTTATCCCGTAAGAAACAAGGCTTCAGTTCTGGCACTTCCATGATATCGTTGCTTATTAACAGATCTAAGTTTGGTGGAACTGGGCATCTTAATATGGTTCACACTCTAGACTAAGTCAAGTGAGTATCCTGACTAATGTAGTCTTTTATCAAGTGAAAACTTGATTCTGAGCAGGTTTAGCTGTGGAACACCACACCACTCCCCGTTGAGCATGCGCATTTTAAAGTCCCATCCAAGACTAACTGTACATTTTTTAACTTCTTCATTTTGATGACGTAATTTCCACTTTATTCTTACCACTCCCAGATAAATTTATTCCGCTTCGGAGGAATTATTCGAACAGGAGAGGTCAACCTTAGTTTTCGTTGGCCTATTCATTGCAAGAGGTCTACCTTTAGCTGAGTAAATTCATCTAGCGTAGCAACAATACAGTGTTAAAGTAACTCTTTGGGTAGAAGAGGTTGAAATCGTGGCAGCACTGTCCAGGACCCAATTAAGTTGCTCAGACCAAGGAGGTGCACTATTATGAGAAGAAAAATTCGGGTGTTAAAGGCACTTTTGATTATATAAATTGCTTCGGGGACTTCGTAGCACGTCTTCCTTAGCGGTTCGTTCAGCACATTACACCTCCAAGTCCCCTTGTATATTGATGCAAAATAATGTCGACATTAAAGCAACATTAGTAACACAAAAGAATATTAAGATGTGATATGCAAAACAAATCGCCTAGGATATGACTCTAAGGCAATGTAGTAGTGTTTGTGCATCGGTTCATTGATTGCGGCTATAAGGCGTCTTACTAAATATCGCGCCACTCACCTTGCCTCCGTGTTCAAACTGTACGGCTGTGGCTCTCCTCCCGGTGAACAGCACCTGGGGACGAAGGGTTGGATTGGCTTCATCATTATCATCATACAGTATATCCCAAGAAAAGTTGAGAAACATTTGGTGTATCATCATCACCATCATCATCATCATCACACTGTACTGTATATCCGCAAAAAGGAAGCATTAGGTTTATCATTATCATCATCTGATTCTTACAAAAAATTCAAGGCTGAATTTGGCTCATATATGTATGTGTGTGTGTGTGTATATAGATAGATAGATAGATAGATAGATAGATAGACAGATAGATATAGATAGATAGATATACAGTATATATTATAATAATATGTGTGTGTGTGTGTGTGAGTGTCGTCTCATATATTGTCAGACTTTCTTGACTCACTTCTTTTTTTAGATATCTTATCGGTGTCCCTAGTTTCAGTATGACTGAACTGGTATTAACGTTAATTACTTTTTTGATGAACTTTGAAAAGCACATCTGCATCTGCATTTAAAATGGCCACATGATGATGCAGAGCTATTGCTTGTACAGGTCTTTGCCACTGAAAATCCTTGTGCTGAAAAACGTCCCCAGGTGATGGATAGGGGAACATCTCGTAGATACCAGGTGCCGTCATGTACGGTGCGGACCATGGGATCCCCTATAGATACATAGGGCTCCACCGAGTATTATGAATAAGGTGGCACATAAATTACTACTCACCAGAAACTGTGTGGCAGGGAGATGAGATTATGTGCCACAATCCCCCCAGCCAAACATGAATTCTGCTGGTAATGAATTATACGGGCGTTCCTGTTGGATAATCGTCTACTAAAGGTCCAACTGCACTGCCTCCTGTGCTTATGGGAAGTGTGCCACTGAAGGGGAGCAGACACTGACGACAAATCAGAGACTAGTATATACATACATACAAACAACAATATATATATATATATATATATATATATATATATATATATATATATATATATATATATATATATATATATATATATATATATATATATATATATATATATATATATATATATATATATATATATATATATATATATATATATATATATATATATATATATATATATATATATATATATATATATATATATATATATATATATGTATATATATATATATATATATATATATATATATATATATATATATGTGTGTGTGTGTGTGTGTGTGTGTGTGTGTGTGTATACTGTTACATCCATTCATATGCGCTGCTGCCTTCATGTGACAACGCAGACTAACAACCCAAATAGTTTCCTTTAACCCAGGAAACCGTTCCTTACGCCGTTCCGGTAGGCGGTAATCGTACAACTTAATGGTCAGCAGATCGTATAGTAGGTTCAGGAACTCAGACCAGATTTGACTCATAAATGTTTATACTCAAGGGTTAGTTGGGATTTAATGTTCACATGATTCATTCAGGAATTAGCGACTTGTCATCTTTGTCTTGGATGTTGAGACTGTGAAGCCTAGTAGTAGACCCCTACGATCCTGATGTTAAAAAGAAAAGAAAAGAAAAGAAAAAAAAAAGAGATGATTGGCGGATGTAGATGATAGAATACAAACCTTGTGGACAAGTGAACTGTGGAGGATGTGGAGGTTTGGTCTGGATGCGGCTGGCTTGAGGTAACCCTCGGCCGTGGAGGACCTCACACCGTCGCGGAGGGAGAACGTGGCTTGGGAGAAACCTGTCACACCAAGGACCGTACTTATAAAGATTCATAACTAATTTTTACGATAAACTGGCTTTTATACCAATTAATATATCCCACAGTTAGTTCATAGTCACTTTAATATTAATCTTATATGATAGTGAAGTGTTTGGTATCTGTATGAAAGAAGACAAACGTCTCTATCTATCTGGTACGGGATTGACTGGTACCCTTTGTCGTACCAAGTGTCAGCAAACCATTCAGCAAGAGGACGTACTTGTGACTTTATTCGTGCTGCTTCCAGGGAGTTTAATTTAGAATAATGCCTTCAATTCGATGATGTATTTTTCATTTTATTCTTGATTTCTCCAGATATTTTTACTCAGCTTTGAAGATGTGTTTTGAACCGGATAATTTGGATTATATAACCTTCACTTACCACTTCAGTACGAGGGATCTCTCCTAAGCTGAGTAAAATCGCCTGGGCATAACTAGAAATGATGGAAAATAAGTAGTCAGATTAAGGAGGTCGAGTGAGGGTTCGAACCGAAGGTTTTCGATACTTACTACTAGAGACCTTTACTAAATCGAATGAAGTCGTCAGGAAATAGCAAGGACAGAATCAAATTGACTTACTGGAACTGAAAGGGATAGTTTCATCAAATATATTATCCCGTAAGTTTTCTTTAGCATATAGTTCTTTCTTTAAGAATTTTTACTTTTTTATTTAATGATAAGAATTGTTTATTATCACCAGTATAATTATTTCTGTTTCTCATATATATATATATATATATATATATATATATATATATATATATATATATATATATATATATATATATTCTTTGATGTATCGCTGATAATATGGTAAATAGCTCCCTGTTTATCATGTAACATATTTTTCTTTGTTTAACGTCATCAGTACAAAATATAACGGTGCTGCAAATGTGTGTCTTTACATAATGGCACCGATGTAAGCTTGTCACATAAGCCTCCCACAGCTGCCTCTATGTTTCCCGAAAGGAGGAAAGTGGACGCAGGTAATGGTCAGCTTCAGCTTGCAGTCCAATGGGGTCACATCCGGGTCAGGGGTTACAGCATTACAACAACCACCACCAACACCGCAGCTGCTGCCGCCGCCGCCGTTGCCATGACCTACTTCCTACTTTTTGCTTTGTTCTTGCCATCTTTTGACGATTTTTTAAAGTTAGGGAAGACTTTCTGAACTCGAGGGGAAATATATGCTTCAAGAACTTCGCAACTGAAAGTCCTTTTGTAGTTGAATGAATTCGTTTGGGGGCAACCTTATTAAGATCAGAAATACGTCAGTTGATCGAGGGGGTTATTACCTTTCACATTTATCTTCACACCTCCTTCCCTGCACATCTTAACATTTCTCATTATTTGCCTTATTACTGATTGTTAAATATGAGCTCAGTGTGTCGTATTACAGTATTTTCTTTGCTTGACTTACCGGTCTGTTGGGGTTCTTTTCCCACCACACTTCACCCTCCTATACATGCATACATATACTTGTACCTTTATCTCTCCACCTCGTACTCGATTCCCATCCCCCCGTCTCCTCCTCCTCCATTTCCTCCTCCTCCTTCCTGCCATACAGAACGGTACCACTGTGTACGTGTAGACTCACCAATCTGTTCTGGTCCATTGTAGTCTACGAAGGGATATCCCAGTTCCTTCCCACCCTGGATGTACGCCCGTGAGAGTAGGGTGAGGGGGGCTGGGGTGACGCCTATGGGTCCACCTCTGCCATGGTACGCAGCTGAAACGCAAACCTCATGAACCCTTGTGAGCTCTGTGGGCAACATTTTGGTATTTTATTCACGCTAACACCAGACCACTGGGGGTCGGGAGTGACACCTATGAGGCCACCTCTACCATGGCATGCTGTAGGGGAACACAAACAAAAAAATCGTCCAGTAGATGACCTATATTCTTTCCACTGTAATTTGGCTTAATATCGTAAGGTGGATGAATGAGGGCGTTCAAAAAGTTCTGGCAACAGGGTAATAAAAGCAAAATTAATAGAAATACGCATTTATTGAAGTTCACACTCCTTCATCATACTCTCCTCTAAGGTTTACACACTTCTGGAGCCGTGTCATCCACTTAACAAAGCACTCCGAGTACTCAGAAACAGGTGTACTCTTCAGTTCTGAATTTATTCTCCTGGCAAGGCCTGTTCCCTTCGAAAATGGATTCCAGCTGGTTTTTCTGACAACTTAGGGAATAGCCAAAAGCCACACGGTGCCAGGTCAGGACGGCACCCTGTGACTTTTGGCTATTCCTTAAATTGTCAGAAAAACTTGCTGGAATCCATTTTCGAAGGGAACAGGCCTTGCCAGGAGGATAAATTCAGAACTGAAGAGTACACCTGTTTCTGAGTATTCGGAGTGCTTTGTTAAGTGGATGACACGGCTCCAAAAGTGTAACCTTAGAGGAGAGTATGTTGAAGGAGTGTGAACTTCAATAAATGTGTAACTCTATTAATTTCGCTTGTATTACCCTGTTGCCAGAACATTTTGAACGTCCCTCGTATACCCTTTTCACCTTAACTTGGCTTAAAACCGTCATCTCTTCATCTTGAATACTAATTATAACAAAGATTAACACTATCATATGATGCTAATCACGAAGAAGTGCTTTTGAAATGATCTTGAGCTGTAGCATTATCTTATTCTTCAGTTGAGCTACGTGAAATAAGTTGCAAAAGGACGAAAATTTGCGCCAAGTCAAGGTGAAGGGACTACAGATATTGCTGAACTAGACGGTTGGATGGACGAATGAACTAGACATAGATGAACTTAATGTATGAATGGACGAACTAGATAGAGATGGAATACAGTTAATTCATTTTAACTAGACGGAGGTTTTTGTCCTTTTGCAGCTAATTTTCCACAGCTCAGTGGCAGAATAAGAAATTGTTGTGACTCAACATCCTTTCCATGGCACTTATCGTGAATAGCACCGTATTATACAGTTAATCTTTTTTATAGCTCAGCATTCATGATGGGGAGATGCCAGTTTGACGCGTGCTTAAAGCTGGATGGATAAATGGACTAGATATAGATGAACTAGATGGATGGATGGATCGACGAACTATGAAGCAGATGGATGGATGAACTGGGTACAGATTAAGTACTTGCTTGTATGGATAAAATAGATGCAGATGAACCTGATGAATGATTAGATATGATATAGATTGAGCAGGTGGACTGACTGATTAATGCACCTAACCATGGTAGTGTAGCATCAGAGGAGGTATGGATGAACTGGATATAGATAAATTAGATGGATGGATGGATAAGAGATTTAGATGAAATAGAGAGGCAGATGAATATGGATGTGTATCATGGATGACATAGATGCACTAGAGAAATGGATGTATGTGGATGTGTATACTGTAATAATTACCTGTGTCGCCGAAGTGTCCTCTGTAGTCCTCAGATTTGATGAAGTAAGGGAGGACAGAGGCGTAGTCCCATCCTGGGTTCCCTAGGGCGGCCCAGTGGTCAAAGTCTCGCCTGTTGCCCCGCACGTGATACATGGCGTTCACTGTGGACCCGCCCCCCAACACACGACCCTGGGGCTGTCTGGCTGCCTGCACTCGCATACACGCATGCATACACACGCATACACACACACACACACACACACACACACACACACACACACACACACACACACACACACACACACACACACACACACACACACACACACACACACACACACACACACACACACACCAAGTAAAGGATGATTTACTATTAACGCTGATGTTATGCTTGATAGTGTTTATTAGCTCCATCAGTCCGATGATGGATTTTCACTTTTTTTTTTCTTTGCTACCTTTGAACGATTTTATATAACATACGAAAGTCCTCAAGTTTTGCAGAGAGCAATGAAGGTTATCTCTAACCCTTTAGGTTCTGTGTGTCTCTTCTAAACTGAATGACATTCATCGGATATAAGGAAAAAATGGCAGATTATAATACGGTGGGTCTACCTATGTTATGTAAGGGATATGGTTCAAAATATCACTTTTTTTTTTTTTTTTTTTTTCAAACAACCGTTACTGTAAACTGGAGGAGATTGGCAATTAGCTTTATGCGTAGCAATCGAGTTTTGCCAGCCAATCTTACCCCGTTGGCGAAATTGTGGGAGCTACATAATTTCTTCAGTAAACAGAGTAATTCTTCCAGTCACTTACCCTGTTGGCGATGTTGTGGGAGGTGTATAATTTAATCAAGAAACAGTGTAATTCTCCCAGTGACTCACCTTGTTTGCTAAGTTTTGTGAGCTGTACTTCTGTGGGACGGTGGCATATCCCCAGTCGTACTCGTATCCTGGGACGTAGGAAATGGGTAGGAAGCCTGGCACCATCGTCTCCAGTGGCGGCGGCCCACCCACCTCCAGCAGCAGCACCCGCCACTCAGGCACCTCTGACAGACGAGCAGCCAACACACACCCTGCTGTACCACCACCCACTGCAAAAACACAACAGAACACAAAGGTTTTAGCGGACAAATATGCACCCCACTTCGCCAAGCCACAACACCACCACACCACCACAACACAGAGGGTTTAGTGAACAAAGCTCTTGTACCACCCTCACACCATGGACAGTACATACTGTACCGAACGTTTTATTGAGCAAAAATCTTTTTACTCCGACAACGCACCACGTATTTGTTAATGGTAAAAAATGTACCTTTCTGTACCTCTTCCCACTGCATCACAACCTGTTGATTTTACTTATCTAAGACGCCTCTCACTACACCACCAAAACACAACACAGATATATTGGTGGTGAGCAAACACGCACCCGACTGCACCACCACACCACAACACAAAACAGATTTTATTGAGCAGATTTCATGTATGGTAAAACTAGTTTTGATCCCCTGGGGAGGGGGAGGGAGGTGAAGAATACTTCCCCAGTATCCCTGCTTGTCGTAAGAGGCTACTAAAAGGGCTTTTTTGTCTCCAGTCTGTTTCTCCTTACAGTCTCTTCTTCTCTTCTATTCTAACTCTCTTCTTGCTTTTTTCATTTTCCTTTGGCCTTTATTTTCCCTCTATTCCTAGCAGGTTAGACATTTGGTATCATGGCATAAATAGTTTAGGACCCATTGACTTCGACCCTTCCTCCCTTCCTGGGTCAAGCCTTTCAGTCAGCTGACCAATCAAGCCACTACATAACCAAGCAACTTCATTGACAAGCCACTTCAATGCCAAAACCACTTCTACGCCAAGGCCACCTCGACGGCGACATCATGTAAACACGTTTCATCACCGTCAGAAAATCTCTTAATTGCATTCAGCAGCTTTCCATCAACACTATACATACGCCAGACTTTCCATAAATACCTCCATGTTCACCATTTCACACATGGCATCCACATCCACAAATGGCCAGCATCTCTCTCTCTCTCTCTCTCTCTCTCTCTCTAATATGTACACACACACACGCACACACACACAGACACACAGACACACACACACACACACACACACACACACACACACACACACACACACACACACACACACACACACACACACACACACACACACACACACACACACACACACACACACACACACACACACACACACACGTACATTCCTCCCCTACTCCTACTTTTCCCTTGACCCACACCTGTCACAGCGGGCAAGGTCGCCTGCCTCAAACGTATGGACTTAAAAATAGAAACCAATCTTTTTGTTTTTGTTTCTTCCTGTCTCTCTTTTCCTTCTTCTTTCTCTCTTTGTTTTGTGTATGTATCTATGTGTTTTTATGTGTTCGTGTGTGTAATTCTTATGACCATCTATCCATCTATCTTTTTATCTCTATCTATCTTTGTCTATCAGCGTGTGTGTGTGTGTGTGTGTGTAGCCTCGCCAACAGCCTCCCCACTCACGTCATCATCACTTGGGCGGCCATGATTAAATCCTGTGTTTTCTTTTCCTGAGTGCACAGATGACCAGCGATGTTGCCTTGCCCCCCATCCCCCCGGAAGAGCCAAGACCTGCAACCTTTACCTGCCTCACCTCACGTTTCTCTCTCTCTCTCTCTCTCTCTCTCTCTCTCTCTCTCAGTTAACCTATCTACATGGTGCCATCCTTGTGTGTATCTATTTATGTTCTTCGTTTTACGTATTTAATATTTTAATTTTATAGACATCACTCAGTACCACCCAAACGTCAGTGATCTGTATATAATTATTGGAAAATCTGTATTGATGTCAGGCAAGGCGTGGTTGTATCTCCTATATTGTTTAAGACTTATACTGAAAATGTAACCGATCGTTGTTGAAATAGGTGTTATCGTGGAATCAAATAGATCTTGATTTTATAATAATGTAAATTGTGATAATCCTACCTCTAACTAGTGTACTTTATAACAGGTAAATCAGAAAGACAAGGAAAGACTATTGATATCATATTCGCTACAGTACAGTAAGTAAGTCTGTCTGCATTTTTTTCAACAAGCATTTATAAAACACTGATAAACAGAATAATGCTTGCTGGAGAGGTGTTAAATAATGTTAGTGATTTCAAGTATCTAGGAAGTACAGCAACCATGAATGTATTGTAAGGAAAAGAAATATTTTGGGTACTGAATTTAATTATAGGTTTATAAAGTTTCCTGATGGCAATTTTAATGTTTATCAAGACAAGTAGGAGACAAGGAAGTGAAGGAGAAAAGAAGGGAAGGAAGGTCAGAGAGAGAGAGAGAGAGAGAGAGAGAAGGGGGGGGGAAGAAGATGAGGATGAAGAAGAAGGAGAAGGGGGAGGTAGGGATGGAGAAGAGAGAGATTGGTGAAAATGGGATGGGAAGAGGGAGGGAAACCATGACTTGCTTTTCTAGTGTTGGCCTCCATTCTAAAGGTTTTTCATTTTCGCTTTTTTTGCTCATTTTTTTACACTGGTAGGATAGCAAACCGACATGCAAGGTAATAGGGGTCACGATGATTTTCTATGCATTGTTTCTTTTCGGTGTTGTTTTTCCACTCCGTTTTCTTCTTTCTTTCTTTTTTTCCGCTGTCATTCAGGCGTTACGACTTGTTTGGTGCTGCGATAATTTTTAGCTATACTGTTTTTACTTTCACTTGGCCCAGATTTTCGCATTTTTGCAGCTTATTTCACATACCTCGGTGGCAGAAAAAGACAGTGCTCTACATCAGCGTTTCTTAACCTTTTCCGACATCAGCACCCCCTGCAGTAAGGCCGCACTGTCCAGCACCCTCTTACATCTGGTTACTGGGACTGCAGTTGCTACACTGCTGCAGTTAGCTACTAATACTACTATAAAGATAAAGTGATGTACTCCTTGACAATTCGTTTTATACATTCTCCAAAAATAAAATATCAGCGATGCCAACACTAAACAAAACCAATATATGTTGCATTTTCCAGCACCCCCCAAAATTGACTTCAGCACCCGGGGGTGCTAGCACCCCAGGTTAAGAAACGCTGCTCTACATGATACCCAGAGAGCTTCATGGCCAGCATTATATTCTGATGTTAATCCCTTGTTACAACTTAGCATTCAAGGTGAAAACAATTTTACGCCAAGTTAGAGTGAGAAGGCTATAGTTCATCTCTCTCTTTCTTTCTTTCTCTGTACATCTATCTATCTGTGTATCTATTTATCTATCTATATCTATCTATCTATCTCTCTCTCTCTCTCTATATATATATATATATATATATATATATATATATATATATATATATATATATATATATATTATCGTTATCTCTGATTAGGCGACAATGCACACACGAACAGCTTGCCGTGTGTTCACGTGTGCGTCGTTACTTCGCTGTACGCAGGCCCTTATAAAGACTGCTACATAGCACTTTTTGCTTAACGATTTATTTCTGTATCTGGTGTTGACATAATCTCATACTTTTTTATACTGTCTTGCCGTCTAGAGAGGGCAAGGGATTGGGGTGTATTCTTAATGGCTCTAGAGATTCCCAAACATTCTTCCGTAGCGACTTTTTCGGTAAGTTACCCTTCAGTATCCTCTTGTATGTTACTGAGGCAAAGTATGTGCATTTGAAGCGATATCAGTAGCAAGTAAGAAAATGTTATGGTGTAATAACCAAAATAAAATCGCCGAGGACAAGGTGTTACGAAGCCTACGAAACCTCCTGTGCTACCTGAAATACGACCCCTCACTTTATCCATATTCACACACACACACACACACACACACACACACACACGAACAAAAAAAAAACTCACTCTGGATTCATTCTCCAACCGTCTATCGATCTGACTGTCTGCGGAGATAGATAGATGGATAGGTAGATAGACAGATAGAGATAGAGATAGGGAGAGAGAGAGAGAGAGAGAGAGAGAGAGAACAATGTAAGCTTCGTCGTTGGTGACGTAACTTATTTCAACAACACCTGTTTTCGTCCATCGGTAACAAGAACACACTCGCTCTACATAATGACTCACGACAGCCTTACCTCGAGCTTGAACCCTGCCTGACTGCCACAGAACACTTCCTAAACGAACCAGGAAAGGGATGCCAAGGATTGCTGCATTATACGTGACATGTCTGGGAAACTGAAAGTGTGAGAGACTGAGGAAGAGGTTAAACGATTGTGTGTGTGTGTGTGTGTGTGTGTGTGTGTGTGTGTGTGTGTGTGTGTGTGTGTGTGTGTGTGTGTGTGTGTGTGTGTGTGTGTGTGTGTGTGTGTGTGTGTGTGTGTGTGTGTGTGTGTGTGTGTGTGCGTGCGCGCAAGGGGGGGAGGCTGAGTGTGTAAGATTCGTCCCTAAAAAAAAAAAAAAAATGAGTAAATAGATAAAATCAAGAGTCTTTCATATCAAGATGCCTGGACACAATGTATTTAAAAGAGTGGAGGGTATATGCAGAGGGAAGGGAAGAATGAGGAAAAGAGAAGCTTCCCAAGTTGCGTTAGGGATCTGGACAAAAGAGGGTAATATGTGTTGGTAGATGGGAGTGGCGTGCCCGCAGTATAGAGGAAGAGATACAAGCAGTGGGTCAAGGAAAACAATGAACAGTTACAGGAAAAGGATTAATACAATAAGTTTTAACACTCAGCTTTTAAGAATTCCCTCTGCTGTTACTGGCTGAAACTGAATACCTAAATAAAAAGGCTACTAGGACAGAGACGTTGGTAGTATTTGAAGATAGTTAATGATTCAAATTTGGGAGTAGGAAATGATAAAATATTTGTAGTGGAGTGGTGGTACCTGGGAGCTTTCGTGGCTCGGTGGTAGTGTACTGATCTAATGTGTGTGACCCGAGTCAGTGGTGGTGGATGTTCAAAATGGTTGCTGATAATATGTCCATTTGAATGTTTGCATAATGTTCACACTATATCTGATTTACCTAAGACAATTACAGTATATGCAGCTTAGGACACATACACATAGCCGATTCATGTCCTCTTTTACATGCATCACACTCTACAGGTACCCCTTCCCCATTTGTGCTTGGCCAGTTCGGGGCGGAATTAATTCTGGTTATCACTTTCCCTTCGAGGAGAAGATTCGGTTCTGCAGCGAACCTAATATTTGCTAATTCAAACGGAACTGAAACAACTTGCTTAAATGATAAAGGATCCATCTGATAAATATTTGTGTTGGTGGTTTGAATGCGGCAACAGAAAATGAGCCATTATGTTATGGCGTAGGTTGATTAATCAGCCAATTCCCTACGTTCCTGATGGGGTAAATACATGATTGGGTGAAAGATAAATGGACGTTTAATGTTATGAACCCATCATCATAAAAAAAAAAAAAAAACTTCATTACTATTTCATCAGGCACTGGGTATACTTAGGCATATATTTTTGCACTTTTTTTTTTTTTTTTCATTTATTTGATACAAGCATTAAACTTAGACCCGTCTCGTAAACAGCCTGATCTCTCACTTAATTCCTTCAGTCCGATGACGTATTTTTTACAGTTTATTCTTAACATCTCCAGAGTCGGCTGGATTCAACATAGATCAGACCACTTAATAGCGAAGGGGTTACTGAAAGCTGTATCTAACTCCTCCAGTTCGAAAGTCTCACCGAAGCTAAAGGAAATCTTGTGGTGGTAGCAAAAATACATTACGAAAGAACGTAATCAAAATGAAGGGGGACTAACTGAATATGTATGTGTGATCCTGTTCCTCCTAACCATCAATTCGTCGTCTATCATCCAATTCCCATTAGTCAGGAGTGTAGGGACCCGGGGATAGGCTACTTGGAACAGCTTCATTTTCTTCCCGGTTAACCAGTGATAGTCTTTCCGTATGTAGTGAGGCAGGGGGGGATACTCGTCTGGTCCTACCCCTTCTCAACATACTAATGATAAAGTGCCGTATCTACACAGTAATACTAACTAACCCTTAATAACTAGGCACCTTTTTCTCTTAACCTCACCAAAAGTAAAGTCGTTTTGTAGTGAGATGGGAATGGAGTACTAATGTAGTCATAATAAAAACAAAGCATCATTTTCTCTTCTAAGAATACTAACGAAAAAGTACCCACTTTCTATCAGCCTTACAAATGATAGAATCGCAATGGGCGTGTAGTGAGGCAGGGAGGGTGTACTGGTCTGGTCGAATTCTTCCTAACCAACGTACCAGTACTAAAGTAACATATCTAATCCATACTCCTTCTAATTATTAATAACTAAACCCAGTTTTCTTTATTAGCGACAAAGTACTTATCAATAATGAAGTTGATCTGTTCATGTATTAAGACTGATAGTTGGTACTGACCTAGTCAAGAAGGAGGAGGAGGAGGAGGGAAAGAGGAAAAATGCTATTTTGAGAAGAATAGTGCTATTTTGATGAGAAGAAATGTGCTATTTTGAGAAGAAGAATAGTGCTACTTTGAGGAGAAGGAGGCGGAGAAGATGAAGAAAAGTGTTATTTTGCTTCCATTCCTTTCATCCTCACCAAAGGCTCGTAACGGTCATGTAATAAGAGGAGGATCGGATACTAGACTGATTCGATTCTTTCTAATTATGTTGATCGTACCAAAATGCCATTATATTTCCTAAAGAGAAGAGTAGCAAAGTGTCCATTAAACTTACTGTTAGCCATCTCCATTCTCTAACATACTTACCTATCATGAGGTCGTAGTGAGAAGTTGGTGACATCTGGACTTAATAATTGCACCTTTCTCTTGTAATAGCTTACAACTATGCCCCACTTTTTTTTTTTTTTTCCAGATGCTTACCAATGATGAAGTCGTACTGGGAGTGTATTTGTGCCGGGAGGGGGTAGTTGTCTGGCCCAGCGTTGGGGAAGAGCGATACTAGGAACAGCCTGACAAGGGGTAGGAGGGAATTGGTTGTGGAACCTAGGATGGCATCACGCAGGCGGTTTAGCAGCGCCATGTCTGTCGATGCACCACACCTGAGGAATTAAAATAAATGAAAAGTGTTTAACAAAGGTCTGTGTGGTCTGGTGGTCTTGGGGGGTCTGTGTCGGTGTGGTCTGTATGGTCAGTAGTGGTGCCCAGGATGGCGTCACGTAGGCGGCATAGCAGTACCATTTCTACCTTCGCTCAACACCTGGGTGATAGAAAAAAGTGTTTAAAGAGGTCTTGCGTGGTCTGTGTGTCTATGCAAAACTCTGTTTTACAGCACCACACGTGCAAAAAATGCAGAAAAAAAATCATTCTGTTGGTAGTTCCCCTAGTTTAATATTTTTTCTTTGTTTATTCATCCTACCCATCCCGTGTATAATTAAAAGAATAAGTGACGAGGTTCACAAGTATACTTATATTTCAGCTGCCTGTCGTAGCCTAGAGTTTTTAAATACAGGAAAAAACACATGAAAAGATTCTGCAATCTCTCTTCTTGGCCCTTCCTGGAGGAACAGTATAACCTGCGATTATGTTTTCTTTGAGATGAGACCTATACTTGTTTTTGCTGATCATATACTGTAAGCTACATGAAAGATTTTGCGCTCTATCTGTCCTTCCAGCAAGAACAAATCATAATAATTGGTTATCCCAGTAAAGATTGGTTTTCTGTTTAGGAAAGCTTTGAAGGCCTCATCCTTAGCTCTTGGATATTTCCCTGTATAATAAACACCAACTTAGGGCTGACCACAGAATGCTCATCTTTCATTCCTATAGCTTTCAAGTCATAGTTACTACAGGGAACTGATTGTAAATTTATTTGAGATGAGATAAGGTAAGGATGATGATGATGATGATGATGATGATGATGATGATGACGACGACGACGACGAAGGCCAACCAGTGGTTAATAAAATGCTATATCTTATCTAGGTTCCTTCCAAGTGTGACGAGTGAGTGGAATTAGTGAGACGGTACTCTTGGAAGTTAAGAAATTGCCCGTCTCCACACCTCACTGCCGCATCAAAGGTGTTGCCATCACTTTGTCAGTACACTTCGGTCATGGCAGTTAGACGAGTTTTTCCTCCATAGTTGATCAATATCACACCATATCATCATGTTTTGAAAAGTATTTTAAAAACAAATAATAACTACGCATCAGGGACAATCGTAAGTTTAAAAGCACTGCAGTTTAAGGATTAAAAAGGGATAAATAACATACAAGAGAATGCTAACACGTAATGTGCAAACTAAATCGCTAAGGAAGAGGTGCTACGAAGCATCCTGTACCAACCGAAATATGACCTTGACGTGTCCCAGATGGCCCTACCTTCCCGCCCTGTATTTGTCAAACCTTAGGATGATACTTAATCCTCTCGTGAACGGGGCAGCTCTAGTAATATGTTCCATATAACGCCAGACAAGCTTATTTAACTGAAAATGAGTCATACGAACCTGAGAGTGTTAATATTGTCACCACTAATTCTCACGGTCGGGGCATAATGTTCTGTTCCATGTAACGCTAGACGATTGGAGCTGAGTATAAAAGCCTGAGAGTGTTAATGCTGCAACCATTAACCTTCTCACGGCCATGACAACTCTAACACTGTATACCAGGTAACGACAAACGATTTTGTTCAGCTAAGCTTGAGTCATGGGAACCTGATAATGTTAATAATGCCACTATTAACCATCTCATGATATGGACAACTCTGGAATTCTATTGCAGCTTATACGGTTTTTTTCATTTGAGTGTCACAGGAGCTTGAAAACGATAATAAGCAATACTTGTTTTACTGACTGTACTGGATGATAGTTTGTCAGTATTAACTGTAATATTCTGTTTCAGACAACCGTAATACTATCGGTTGTGTTACTTAGTCATCGCATCCAGTTTTTTATTCTAAATACTGCCAAACGATTATATTCATCTGAGAGGGAGTCATAGGAGCCTGGCAGCGTTAATACTTCTACCATTAACCAGTTCATCGTTGCATTTTCCCTCGTATTAAATTGCAGCTGATGCCACACAGATAGACAGACTTATGTAGGAGAGAGAGAGAGAGAGAGAGAGAGAGAGAGAGAGAGAGAGAGAGAGAGAGAGAGAGAGAGAGAGAGAAGCCTACCCTTCACCTTTCCGTTCACGCCTCTTGTCTTAGCATTCCGTCTGGCACAGGCCTAGATGACTCGCGCTTACTGTCTTCCATTCTCTTTTCTGTCTCATCCTTTCTTTTTTCTGTTTCCCTTCCTTTCCTTGTGTTTCCTTTCCTCTCTGTGTCTTCCTGTCCCTTTTCTTCCCTTCCTTTCTCTACCTCTTCCCTCCCATTCTCTGCTTCATAGTTTCTGTTTCTCCATGCCTTTCCTCCTCTTTCTCCGTCTCTTCCCTGCTTTTCTTCCCTTCCTCCCTTCCCTCATCTTCGTCCCTTCTTTTTTCCCTCGTCCCTTCTTTCCCCTTTCATTTTCTCTGTTCCTTCTGTGTCTGTTTCTTCCCTTCCTTTGTTGTTTCTTCTTTATTGAGATTAAGTCAGGTTATATGTGTGTATGTATGTATCTATGTATGTATGACTATAATTATGTATGTATGTATGGATGTATGTATATTTGTATGTATGGCTATATGTACTTATGTAAGTCTGTGTATGTGTATGTATGTATGTATGTATGTATGTATGTATGTACGTAAACTTTCATTAATGCCTGATCTGATTTCGACAAAAATGGGCACTTACATTGTGCGTGAGTCTGTGAAGGAGTCATTCGATTTTGGTACAGATTAATCAAAGGTTGAAGTCAAAGATTATCGGTCAAGGTCAGAGTCCAGGTGTAGTGTTGTCTCATGAATACTTGATCTGTTCTGGCTCAAAATTTGCAAGCTCTGTGTGTTTGTGAGGATGTAAAGAAATTATTGCATTTTAGTGTAAGTCGATTTAGTTAGGTCAAAGTCCGTTCGAGGCGTCCCTGTGCTGATCCCACTTTATTATTTTTATTAGCAGTTGCTTTTTGTTAATAATTTTTTCCTATTGTGCATTCTAAATATAACTAAACATAATACTAACCGACCCTTGAAGAGCAAACGAACAATCTCAGTTTCTCATTCACTCAGTTGCAGCTGAAAAAAATACGAGAGAGGAAGTGACACCAACAGTTTCTCTCTCTCTCTCTCTCTCTCTCTCTCTCTCTCTCTCTCTCTCTCTCTCTCTCTCTCTCTCTCTCTCTCTCTCTCTCTCTCTCTCTCTCATGATACTGTATCTAAAATAAAATGTAACCTAACAATCAGCCTTGGACAGCGAGCGAAGTAGGCCAGCTGGTCGTTGGTGTAAACTCTCTCAGGTTTCAGCGACTCACTCATCTAAATAAAATGGCAACTAGAATAAGATGTGAGAGAAGATAGACCATGACTGAGTTAATTCCTCCTCTGCCATTGTACCTAAAAATAGTATAACACTGAACACTGGAGACAGAGAGAGGTAATGCAGTACCAATTAACTTGTCCTCTGTTATTACATCGAATTTATCGCATAATACACTGTGGCACCAAAAGGACCACATGGAACGAAGAAGACAATTGAACTGCTCACTGTTCTTAATGTGCTCTTACTGTAACAAAAAGAAAAACGCACTAACAAAGCTTTGGCCTGCGAGCAAGATAGTGCAGTTGGTATTGATACTCTCCTTGTGTACTTCCAAATAGCGTCGTCGTTAATAATCCATGCTCTGCCCTAGGTCAAGAGAATAATAAATTCTCTTGACCTAGGCTCTGCCCACGCTGTGTTGGATAGTCGTAATAGGAGCTTCCATCCCCCCCCCCCCGTCCGGTGAGGCATGGTTTAGTATGATCACGTACTACTTGTAGACAGTTTTATTCAACTTAAACGATTCCTCTAACTGAGAAGGTGATACTTATACAATCTATGTAAGATATACTATGCAAAATAAGTCGGTAAGGCACAGGTGCTAGACAACCTCCTAAACTAACGAGAGTAGGACCCCGTAGCTCACCCACGACGCTGCCTCCCACATGTTGTGGCCTCGGCGCGAATTTTAGACCTATGATTACACCATCCTAAGTACGATGCCATCATTTATTTACGTATTAGCTTTTTTCTCTGTTCATTAGATGATTCAATAATATTTTCATCTGTCCCCTAAGTACGATGACGTTTTTATAACCATTATAGTCAGAGGACGTCTTTATAAAAAGTAACTGTTTTGCCAAATTATTTTATACAGTTCAGGAATGGCCTCACATAGTGGAGCAGTCAAGGAAGCAAAAAATACACGTATACATATATGCATCCACGCTAGGTCAGGGCCCGTAAATAAGAAATGGTTTAAATGATTTTACCAGATAAACTTGTCTCTATACCAGTTTACTCTTTTCAGAAACAGGTATTTTTTCCCCTCTTTTCAGATTCATTGTTCACTATACTTTGGTTGTAAAGTGAATGGATGCTGAATGATTGAGAACAAAAGTACAAGCGATTAGTCATTCAAACAACTCAAACACATGCAGGTTGATATGGCAGCAATCGTCCTATTGTGAGTAGTCACACCCCGGTTTACCTTGAAGGCTTTGTTCCGCCCGTCCAACCTTAGCTCATCCCCGCACCTCAGACTCACTTTTCCTTGGCTCCTATTTACTTTTGCGGACGGAAGGTCTGGGAACGGTTGGCCACGGCGGGTGGCATTGACATTCCTTTGTTAGTGTTTGCTGTCATTAGGCTCATACTTTTTCTAAGTTAACTCCTTCAGTCCAGTGACGTATTTGCATTCTTTGTTTTCTCTCTTTCTTCTTGAGGCAAAATAGCACTTTTCTTCTTTTCTTCTTCTTTATCTTCATTACTGTTACGGTTGGACGAATTCATTCACCTTACGATAGCAAAAACTTCGGCTACTGTTCCATTGCGTCTACTTCACACTTATGGCATGTCCGTCACTTTCCTCCCTGAAGAACCATTTCAAAGAGGATAATCTATGGGTGGGTAAATTTACCAATTCTCTGTCAGCTTAGGAATATTAGCCAGTGTCAGAAGCAGAAGAGGTGGGATTTTGGGAACCTACCAAGCTTCTCTCAAGTCAGGAATATTAGCCACCAGAAAAAAAGTGAGAAGCAGAGGAGGTGGAATATTGGGAAAATACCAAGCTTTCCACAACTTAGGAACATTAGCTAGCAGAGGAAAGCGTGAAGTAGAAGAGGTGAAATATTACGTGAACTTTCGCTTCCGTCTGTAAAACGTTAAGTCAATCCTTTACTACTCCCTTCGTGGTGTAGGGACCCTAGGCTACATTGATGCAGTACATACATTTAAGGACAGATGATTAGCCTACTTCTCTTTATGGTATTACATGATTGAAAGCTCTCCAGTCATCTCTTGGGGATCGAACCTATGCAGGGCTGTCGATCCGAATGGGGCGTTCTAACCACTTGACCACCAGGCAGTGCAATGGTTTAATACTGGACTTCTCGGAGTGGATGTACTATATTTCGCATATATAGATCTTGCATTTATTCTGCATACATTTCTTGCATATATTTCTTACATACACTATTTACATTTAGTTTTCCATATAGTTCTTGCTTATATTTCTAGCATATATTTCTTGCATATATTTTTGCATATATTTCTTGCATGTATTTTTATTATATTTCCTGCATACAATTCTTGCACATAGTGTTGCATATACTTTTTGCGTGTATATCTTGCATTTCGTCCAGAGTAGCCTGTTATTAGTGTGATGGATGGCGGGGCTTGGATGCAGCCTAGACAACTTCAAACCAAGACGAATTATTTTGTACTGCTGTCTTGCTGCTTCCAAACGATTTTTATTCAGCTAAGGATAAAGCCCTAGTAGAGAAGATATTTATGAAGGACACATCTAACTCTTTCAGCTCCAAGTCTCTTCCAATATGAATAAAACTGGGGAGAACAAGAATAAAATAAAATGAAGTAAGCGTCACTAGATGCGGGCCAGATGATGTATTTTTCCCACTTCACTCTGGCCGTCTTCGGGTGATTTTACCCAGTTAAGGAGAAATTTTCGGACTGGAGGGATTAGATGTAGCCTTCATTGACTTTTTTTTTTTTTTTTCACCACCAGGAGCCCATCGTCAACTGAATAAAATCATCTGGAGGCAATACGAAAGAGACAAAAGTGACATATTGCTCTTTCTGGCTACCGAACAGAATTTGGCGCAGTTCAGGGGACACCTCATAGAGTGAAGGGGTTAATGAAGGCCATATCAACCCCTTCAGTGCTGAATAAAATTGTCTGGAGATAGCACGACTGAAACATAAAAGCCACTCACACATAACCTTAATGTGGCTCACTGTTATTTTGTTTTTATTTATTTATTTTTTTTTTTGTTTGAGGGCATAATCTATCGGGCTTTTATCTTTGGGTCCTTCTTCCCTGCATAAAAAACAAGAGCAGAATTGCTCTGGGACCTGCAGCGAGGCTCTTGTTTCAAACAGTTTGAGGCTCATCGGCGAGCACCGTCTTTGCTCGGTCCTTCGCCTTAAAAGGGCTCACTATATGGAGAGTGTTGACGCAGCCGGGTCCACTTTTTGCCCGTACGAGGATTTCGTGGCTTTCCCCTTCGGCCAATTTCTTTGACGCTGTTCTTTAAAGGCCTCCTTTTAACAAATTTGCCAGAAGAAGAAGAACGCTAGCCACTCATTGACCTGCTGGCTATCGCCGCAGGTGAAAAACCTGGCCATGTGCCTAACCCTGCACCACGATGACTTCAAAAGAATGCAGTAGTAGGAGACTGAAAGTAATGTAATGGGGTGAATAAAAGCACGCGTTGCCTAGTGACAATGCGGGGATCCTCTCTTTGGCTCAGTGGTAACGTGCGAGCGTAAGAAGCGCGGGGGCCTGAGATCGAATCTCGGCCAGGACAGTGATTAATTTGTTAAGTTTCATTTCGGTTGTTACATTGGTTGGCAGCGGTGTGGGATGTGAGGCGAGGCTTGGCTGGCAATTTGACTGTCCTTGGTTAGCTGACAGCGTCCCTGCCCTCATCCCGGGGATGGGCTGTGTGGTCCGCAGCCTCCCCATGGTGGCCTCCGATGCTTACGCTACCCTGTGTGTTCGAAACTCACCAAATTAATCACCAAAGGGAGAAAAGAGGGGTGTAATGGGATGTATAAAAGCCTGCGTTGCCGGGAGGCAAAGCGGAGATACTCTCTTTGGCTCAGTGGTAACGTGCGCGTGTATCAAGCGCGAGGGTCCGAGATCGAATCTCGGCCAGGACTGCGATTAATTTGTTAAGTTTCATTTCGGTTGTTACAGTAATAACTAATAACAAAAAGCGGGCGCCAAGGCACAGCAAACCAGTCCCCGGCAGTCATTTTACTGCTGACGTATAAACACAACAGGATATCTAGTCAAAGATGGCACGTAACAAATTTGGAGTAAATCGGGTGAAAATTGACGATTTTATGGCCATCTGAAACTTTAGGCCCGACCCACCTGAAACTGACCCCCCTACCGCTAATTGAGGGTTGACCCCCCTTATGTAATGAGGCATGTTATAGGACACAGATTTGAAAGATGCACCTTTAGGTTTTGGTTTCATGCCGCCATGACGAATTTGAAAGGAGTTATGGTGAAAAACGATTTTTACCCGTCCCCGTTTTTTTACATTATTTGGGCCTACAGCCTGGGCCTTGGCTTAATTTGGCACAGAGTTTAAACAGGTGATCAGAAGGTCATAGCCCATCATTCCTGTAATTTTAGTCAAAAATTGCACAAGTAGTTTTCACGTAAAGTTGCTAACAAACGGACAGACAGGCAGACAGATAATCAAACAAACGGAGTGAAACAATACCCGTCCCCGAGCCCCTCCGGGGAGGGGACGAGTAGTAGTAGTAGTAGTAGTAATAGTAGTAGTAGTAGTAGTAGTAGTAGTAGTAGTAGTAATAATAATAATAATAATAATAATAATAATAATAGTAATAATAATGATAATACCATAATAATAATTGCAATTTAGGATGCCTTTAGATTGCAGAGGCACTGGAGTAATAGAGATAGATTAGTTTTATAATGATGAAGAATAATTACAAAGACAGGAAGGCAATGCATGAAACTAAACAGGAAGAAGGAGTAAGGAGGTCTGTTGGTCAGGGAGAGAGAGAGAGAGAGAGAGAGAGAGAGAGAGAGAGAGAGAGAGAGAGCAGACAAGAGTAGGGCGGTTAAAAGGGTATATGTGGTGAGTTTAAGGATGAAATGAAGCGTGGAAGGCCAAGAAGGTGGATGGGAAATGTCAGTGAATTTGTGATTATTCGAGGAAGGGAAACTGAGGAAGTAAGAGAACTGACGAAGGACAGACAGGATGGATGAAGTATGTGTGGAAATATAGGAAGATAATATAAAAAGGGGAGGAGGGGAGACAGGGAGAGGAAGGGATATGAGAACTGAGGCGGAGGTAACATAAGGGGAGGGAGAGGAAGGATAGGAGAGACCTGAAGAAGGGAAGGGGGTGAGAGGAAGGGTTAGGAGTGAAGGGGAGGGAAAAGAAAGAAATGTACGAGGAAAACGGATAGAAGGAATGAGAGGAGGGGGAGAAGTAAGGGGAAGAGGGTGAAGAGGAGTAGGGGAAAATTAGAGGAGGAGAATGAGGTAGAAGGAGGAGGGGGTGGTAAGATAAGAGAAAGGAGAGGGGAGGGAAGGGGGAGAGTAGGAGAGAAAGGGGAAGGAAGAGATAAGTCAGAAGATGGGAGAGGAGGGGGAAGGGAAAGGAGGTGAGGAGAAAGTGGGGAGAGGAGCGGGAAGGGAAAGGAGGTGAGGAGAAGTGGGGAGAGGAAGGAGGAAAAAAGAAAGATTACGAGTATGAGAGAAACGGGAGGGGAGGGGGAAATAGGAGGCGAGGAGAGATAGGGTTGAGGGGGGAAGAGGAGGTGGTGAGGGGAAGGGGGAGAGGGTAAAGTGGAGAGTCTGAGGGAGGTAAGCCGAGAAAAGGACGGATGGAATGAGAAAAGGGGGGGGGGGAGAAGAGAGAAAGGGAAGGGGAGAAGGAAATGAGACGCAGGTTAGAAACACACTCCCACTTTTTTGTTTAGTTTATTCATGCTTATTTCAAATGATTATATTAAGCTCAGAAAGGAGCTTATGATCTGGAGGAGCAATAGTCCTTAGTAACTCTTTCAATACGAGACAGCGTTTTTAAAGTTGAAACAAGTCTTCTGAAGAATACACCACTAAAAGACGTCACTAGAATTCGTGGAGATGGCTCTTATGGCACGATAGCATATTTTTTCGCCTTACACAAGCTATTACATGACGATTTTATTCAGCCTGAGAAAAAGCCTCTTCTCCTGAAGGCGTTAAAAGACAATATCTAACTTCTCCCGTTCGAAACACCTCTTCTTGAGCGAATAAAATCGTCCAGCTGTAGCACAAATAAAACGGAAATTACGTCCCTGGATTGAAGAGATGAATTCCAAAGCTATATCGCGTTTGCCCTATCTTGACGTATAATCTCTAACTCCTTCCAGCTCAGTTGATGGCCAAATGTTATGAAGGTAGAGGGCGGATCTGACACGTGACTAAGGACTTTCATTCTTTCCTTATAACTATGGTTCATCGAATTTCAGGCAAACACGGCACAGTATTCAATTTGTAGGAGTGGCTCTGTTCCGTTAAGTGAAAAATACTGAATTATGCAACTATACTCTATCACTGTTTTTTGTATGACGCACTGTATCTTCTTCTCCAAACCTATTTATTTCCTATTAACCATACTGTTAAGAAATATAGGGAGGGTGGGTGAAAGGGCGAATGTGAGAAAGTAGAGAAACGGTTGATGGAAGAAGGAAGAGGAATGGGAGAAGAGAGGGAAAAGGTGATTGAGGAGGGAAGAGGGAAAGGGAAGTACATAAAGGAAGGGTAGCAAGGTGAGGGAAAGAGGAGGGGAGGGAGGAGAGCTGGCTTGGAGGGAAGAGTGAAGGGCAAGGGGGAAGGGAGGAGAGAAAAGGGAAGAGGGAATAGAGCGTGGGAGGGCGAAGGGGAACGAGAGAGAATGGTATGGAGGAGGTGAAGAGGATGGACGAGGGAGGAGAGGTAGGGGGGAGGATGGCAGGGAGAAATATGGAAGGTCAGTGAAAAGTATAATGTGTACGGAGGGGGAAGGGGAGTCTGAGGGAGGTAAGCCTTCAGACTCCCCTTCTCTTTGTTCATCCTGTCCCATCCCCTTCTCTTTGTTCATCCTGTCCCATCCCATTACTGTCACCAGTAATGGGATGGGACAGGATGAACAAAGAGAGAATGGATGGAAAGGGACATAGGGAAGAAAAGAAGATAAAGATGTAAGTAAGAAGTGTAAGGGAAAGGAATGAGAGAAAAATGAGGGGAAAGTAGGGGAGGAAAGACAGGAAATGAAAGAGGCGAGTAGGAGGGACGAGAAAGACACAAAGAAGGAAAAAGAGAGTTTTATATATATATATATATATATATATATATATATATATATATATATATATATATATATATATGTGTGTGTGTGTGTGTGTGTGTGTGTGTGTGTGTGTGTGTATAGCTAGGCTGGGAGAACAAAGAAGTAAAAATAGATGGAGAAAACCTAAACTATTTGAGAGAGAGTTACATATGTCCTTGTCCTAATCGCAGAAGCAGCAGAGACATTGTAAGAAATATGAACTAAATAGAGAGTCTCAAAGTAGGACTAAAGATGAACCGATGGAAAACTAATATAATGTTGACTCCATATACACCAAGGAGAGTCATCAAAATAAACAAAGAAATTCTGGAAGAAGTCGAGGAGTACAATTACTTGGGACATATACTACAACTAACGAAAGACCATGATAGAGTTATAAAAAGACGCATTACAATTGGATGGAAAGCTTTCGGTAAACATAAAAACATCATGAGGAGTAACTTGCTGGTATGTGTGAAACGAAAAGTATATAACAGATGCTTAATCCCAGCCATGACGTACGGTTGTGTGACCCGTAAACTGACAAAATCAATGGAAAATCAGCAAATCCATTTTCAAAGAGCAATGGAAAGGTCAATGTTGGGAATATCTTTGAGAGACAGGAAAATATCAACTTGGGTGAAGGAGAAGAAGAGAGAGCAGACTAAAGTCAAAGACATTATAAAACAGAAATGGAGGTATGCAGGTCATGTACCAAGAATAAGGGATAACCGGTGGAGCAAGAGGCTGAGTGACTGGATTCCAAGAGACTGTAAAGGTAGCAGAAAAAAGGCCAGACAGGAGGTGGAAAGATGAGATAGAGAAATTTGCTGGCAAAACGTGGCAGAGACTGGCTCAGTCAAGGATTTCGTGGAGAAGGTTGGGGAGGCCTATGCTCGGCAGTGGACTTGCAATGGCTGATGATGATGATATATGAAGCGTAAAGAGTATAGGGAATGAAGGGCAAACGAAGGAAAGGAGGAGGCAAAGGATGAAAGATAAAATGAAGAGGCAGGAGTGAAGGAGTATAAAGGGACAGAGAAAAGGGAGGGTGGGACAGCTAGAAAGGGAAAGGAGGGAGGATCAAGGATAGGTTTAGGACAAGGAGGGACACCATGACCTATATATGAGAGCATGATGAGCAGACAGGGCAGGAAGAGATGGGGGGGAGGGAGGGAGGAAAGCGGAGGTAGGAAAAGAAAGACAAAATGATGGGGGAAAAAAAGGAAGGAGAGAGAGAGAGAGAGAGGGGGGAGGGAGGGAGGGAAAGGGAGAAGAAGAGGAGGGAGAGACAGATGGAAGAAGGAAGAGGAGAGAGAGAAGGGGAAGGAGGGGGGGAAAGGAAACGGGTAGGATGAAATAAGGTGAAAAGTGGAAGGGAAGGGGAGAGATAAAAGGGGAGAAAAGGGGGATGAGGGAGAAGGATTAAGGAGACGGGAGTGAGGGTGGGAGAGGGAGGAGGAAACGGCTTAGGAGGGGTAGGAGGGAGAAGGAAGAGAGATGGGAAGGGGAGGGGAAGGGGAAGGTGACATTAGCCTTGGAAATAATGAGAAAGAGTAGGTGTAGGGGTATGGCTAAGTGGGAGGAGGGGAGGGGAGGGGAGGGCAGGAAGAAAAGTGGGACTAGGGAGGGGAAGGGTAGGGAAGGGGGAGGGTAGGGGAGGGGAGGGGAGGGGAAGGAGAGGTAACTTTCTCAATCCTGTCCTCCTCACTCGGGATATTTTTGTCTCTTCCCCTTCTTTCTCCTTTTTTCATTCGTCTTTATTTTTTCTCTCTTTCCTTATTCTTTCTTCTCCCTTTTCTTCTCTCTCTCTCTCTCTCTCTCTCTCTCTCTCTCTCTCTCTCTAATATATCAGTTACCTTCCTTCCTTCGTAAACTCTTTCATTTCTTATATTTTAGATTCGTGTGTCCTCCTCCTCCTCCTCCTCCTCCTCCTCCTTCTTCTCCTTCTCCTTCTCCTCCTCCTCCTCCTCCTCCTCCTCCTCCTCCTCCTCCTCCTCCGACTGCCGACGGAAAGGACGCGAGGTCGATCCCTTTAGATGCTATTTGGGGGATTTATATTTCGTTAATAAAATAGTTCTCCATTCGTACATCACCAGCATGGGGAATGGATAACGCTGGCTCTCATTCTCCCTGCAAGGAGAAGGTCCGTCCCCGCAGTGAACCCCATATGGAGGGATAAGAGGTACCGATAATATAAAAATAGAGAGAGAGAGAGAGAGTACCGTGTTGTCTGGTATTATTCTAGGTGACATCATCGCACGTAAACAGTTAACTTCTTCAATCTCATGTATTTCAGATTTTATTCATGCTACCTCCAGACGATATTATTGAGGTTTGCAATCATCTCAAATAGTGGAGGGGACGGTTAGGGCTAAATCTGATCTCTTCGTTAGGACAGTTAATGGTAAGGTGAATAAAAACGTCATCATCATCATCATCATTATCTTCTTCTTATTATTATTATTATTATTATTATTATTATTATTGTTATTATTATTATTATTTTTCTTTTTCTTCTTCTTTTAAGCTGAGTAAAATCTTCCGACGGTGGTAAAGATGCAGTGTTAGATGGATCGAATAGTTTAGTGTTCAACTGTATACAACTCTCTCTCTCTCTCTCTCTCTCTCTCTCTCTCTCGCTGTTCTACTTCTCTTCCTCTACTACTTCCTCTTCCCATTTACGTGTATTCATTTTCACACACCAAACCATGTTCGTATTCTACAAGTAAGTGGCTTTTGAGATTTCGTATAGGATACTGTTAAGGAGCATCAATAACACACAGGAATATATAAAGGACCATCAAAATAAATCGCTAAGGAAGAGCTATTACGAAGCTTGCTAAAATACGAAAAATGTCACCCACAAGGTTGCTCTATTCGTGTTTATCCTTTCTCATCCCTTATGTAGCACTTCCTCTGTTTGTCACCAGCACTCGCTTTATCAGTGCTTGTTTTTATATGCATTTGCCGTAGTGTTCATTTCCTATTAACCTTCACCTCATGTCCTCCTTCGTTGGTGGTGGTGGTAGTGGTCTTCTTCTGCTTTTACTTCATTATCATCATCATCTTCTTCTTCTCCATATTCTTCTTCTCCTCCTCCATCTTCACCTCCCCCTCCTCCTGTACTTCTTCTTCTTTTTCCTCATTAGCATCCTCATCTTTCTGTTTGTTTGTTTAGCCTACCTTCTTGTGTTCTTTCACTCTTTCTTTGAGTTTTTATTTTTTCTTGCATAACGGTTTTTATTTTTTTTGGAATGTTTCTTCCTTCACAGTTTTTTCATTCTTTTCGTGCTCTTCTTTTTCGTCGTCCACTCTTGCTATTTCAGTTTGTTGTTTGTTTGCTACCAGTTACACCAGTAGCGTACACGCAGGTTTTTAAATCTCCCACGACATGACATGCAGTCAAAAGCTCATTTTCTTCCAACAAAATATAGAAGATAGAATAAATATTTCAGTACAGGCGTTGAATTAAAAACAAAAACAAAAAAAAGAGTACAACATCTCAAGCACGGTTTAACTCATGTAGTGGTCACCTTTAGCTGTGACGTCACAGCCAAGAAGTGACGTCATGGCTTGCGGTGCATAAATAAAACCAGATATTTTGGGAAAAAAATATAAGACACTTTGTCACTTTTAAGGATATAGCCTCTTCGAAAATATTTCCAGTATTTTATCTCCAACAACATCTAAATACTATATTCTTTCTCCTTGATTATTATATTATTTTTTTCCCAGTTCTTATGTTTTTTACTTTTTCTGTTATTTTTCTTTTTCTTTCCTCGTCTGCCACCAGTTTCTTACTTCATTTTATCTCCTCCTCCTCCTCCTCTTCCTCAGTGTTAACGTAGTCTTATAATTACATTATCTATTATGCTTTCATTCACTTTCAGCTTGTTATTCACCATTTCCTCCATTCTCAAACACTGAAAAGCTTCAAAAACACACAAAAAAAATCATTAGGATATTCACAGTATGCATAAGGACCGTAAATATATATAACTCGAATCAAGAAACAAAACCTACCTCTAGTCAAGGATCATATGAATATGAAAACGAACAACCTGCCAGCTTTACATGTGTCGCGACAACATCCCTGCTCCCCCATCCAACACCACGTTTCACAAATACGTACATACACACAATGCCGTCACAGCCATCCAAAATCTCCATCCAAAAAGTATCCTTCATGAACCACCACATCCACTTCTCAAAAACTACCCAGCCAATGCAGACGCGAGCGTGCCTAACCAGACTGAGATATGACCATTTCCCTTCCCTGCTTCAGTACCGGCACAAAATACAGCTTGCAAACATCCACGCTGCTCACTCTGCAGTGCAGCCCCAACACTACAGCCCACTTGCTTATCTCATGCAGTTTACTAACACAACACAGACAATCCTTCAACATTGTCCCAATAAACGATCTCTAAAGGCGCCTGTCTGAAGTGGTTGGCATCCTGCAGTCCACTGGGTTCTCTTCCAGATGAACTTGGGGTTGAATCAACAACAACACTCCATTGTACGCTGTGTTCTGTCATTTACATTTACCATAACCTAAGCAAGTTGGGGTTACGGTGGCTTAGTGGCAGTTGTTGCTGTACTCACCTCACGCTGTGTGTCCCCCGAGTCTGGGGTTCAAATTCGATTGGTGGCAGACATTCAAGGTGTGTTCTTTTAGTTTGTCTTTTATATTCTGGCATATGTCGCTGCTGCCGATGACATATACAGACTCAGGTGCCCACACACAAAGCAATTGCAACACTTCGATATTCATATGCATCACTCGTCCTTCACACACCTCTGCCCCATCCCAACTCGGCCAGAATAGAGAGTAGTTAATTCTAGCTACCACTCTTCTTTCTGCGAGAAGATATGGTCCTGCAGTTAACTTAGTACACAGTGATGCAGATAGAGACACGGACTCTTACCAAATCCAAACTACCTTAAAGTAGTCTAACCTAATCTAACCTATTCCACAATCACCATCTTATCGAGGCACTCATTATCATCATCTTCGACCAATGAAAGTCACCCCCTGTCATGCTCCACCACGACTCACCTTCACCTTCACCTTGACCCTCACCCACGAGTACCTGCGCTTTCCTCTTGTTGGTGGTCTATAATTACCTCGTTTCCCCACTCACCTTACTTTCACTTCACGCCACACTGTCTTATGTATTTCCTATGTTCTTATTGTATTCTATACCACCAGAAGGTTTTGGTAAACTAAGATCAGTCATACACACACACACACACACACACACACACACACACACACACACACACACACACACACACACACACACACACACACACACACACACACACTTTTTCCACTCTGCCTCGCCCCCCACGTATCCACCTTTACGACCTTCCCCTCTCAGTGGCCGACTGACTCGACAGGAATCCCGTCGCTTCCTTCCTGTTCCTCAGTGCACGAAATCTCACATTTATAATAAAGGTTAACCTGTTTTTACGATAAGGAGGTCTTCATTATGGGAATTATATTATCAGATCGTTTTTTTTTTTCATTTTGTCATTTTAATATTTATAAGAGATCCTTACATACTTTTACGATGAACGTGTCTCTGTAACTCTTAACTGTTCTTACCGATCGCGTTGTTGTTTTTATTTTATCATTTTAATATTTGCTCTAATTTGATAGTGAAATGTTTGGTAGCCGTATGAACGAAAACAAAGGTATAAACAAGCAGTCTTAAGTAAGGCATAAATCTAAGAGAGTTTATAAATTGGGCCCCAGAACCGAGGTGCTTTCCCCCACAGTGTGCTTTACCCGGTCAAATTTATGATCATTCACCTGTCCTAATTTAGGCTTGTTGTTTTTACAGGAAGAACTCGAGACACAGGATCATTCTGTACTGTCCCTTCCTCGTCGTTCCTGCTAATTCGTGGTCAGTTCATTGTAAACAGGCTTGCTTTTATGGGGAGAACAAGAGGTGCAGTTTAATTCTCTGTCGTAAAGTGGGCTTATTTTTACAGGAAGAGTAAGACACACAGGAAGAGACTCTGCAAGTTTCATTTCCTTGTCCTTTTTGAGAAACCATTATCGTTTGTACACTTTCCTCTTCTAGGTCGTCCTGCAAAGTCGTGATCAGTATTCTGCCATTGATGGGCCTGCTTTTATAGGATGATTGAACACTCCCGCGTCTTCTTCCTTCAAGCAAACTGTATTTCACTTATGATAATTTTCCTTCCAGGCAAAGAAATCATTATGCAGGAAGAAGGAACGACATGGGAGGCTTATTTGCACGCATCTTGGGCCTTCCTAAAAAGAAAGTCAATTACATCACATAATTCAGAATAAATTTGTTCGTGACTCCGGGTACAGGTACTTAAAATGGTATATTCTTTTTACTTTAACTTGGAGGAAGGAGAAAAAGTGGGATTGGTAATAAATTGTGGAAAGATTGAAATTATTAATATGAACGTGGAGAACCAAATCGATTGTGTAATTGGGAATAATGTGGTGAAGAATGTAGAAAACTTTAAATATCTGGCGAGCTGTTGGAATGTTGAAATCTGTTTGGAATAATGATATGCTTTCGGTACATACTAAAGTGAAAATTTACAAGTCCATGGTTAGACCAATTTTAATTTATGGGCATGAGTACAATTGCAACAGATCAGAAAGTATTAGGATTTGAGAATAAAATACTGAGAAGGATTCTTGGGGTAAAGTGGCAAGACAGAGTTACAAATGAAAGAGTAAGGGATATTACGAGAGTGGAACTAGTTAATGAATATGTGAGACTGTCTTGCTGGAAGTGGCTGGGGCACATATACAGAAAAGAAGGCAGTTTAATACAGTATGTGCCAGAGTGGACTGCTAGAGGAAGAAGAGGTAGAGGTAGGCCGAGGGAAACCTGGTTAAGGACAATGAAAAAAGAAGCAGGAGAGGAGTGTTGGTGGGACCTGAAGGAGATGGCAAGAGACAAATATTGGTGGAGAGAGTTCATCGAGGCCCTATGCATCCCATGGGGTGCCACAAGAAATGATTGATTGATTGATTGATTGGCATAAAACTGCAAGCTCTCCATACTGAATGCCGAGCTGTAACAAGAAATTAATACTAGTATCTGATGCTAGTCACGAAAGAGTACCGTGGAAAGGTTGGAGAGCAGTAACACTTTTTTTTTTTTTTTCTGCCACAGAGCTACGTGAAATCATTAGCAATAGACGAAAGTCTGGACCAGGTTAATGTGAAAGAACTATCGCCCCTTCAAGTCACTGCTCCTCTGAACTATCTGCATGCATTCCTCCACCTCTACGACGGGAACGTAGCACCCGTCTAGCTGCAAACTCTCATCCCTTTTCTGTCCAACTCTCTAATGCAAGAGTTAACCGTTACTCCCAGTCCTTCATTTATGCAACAGGTCAACTCTGGAACTGTCTCCCTCTGTCTGTATTTCCTGCTTCCTATGATTTCCAGTCTTTCATACGCAGTGTGTCCAGGCATCTCGAAATGATCGGATGAACTTGACTCTCTCTGGTATTTTGTTTTTCTCTTAGAAGGAACAACAATTGCGGGCTCGCGGCCTTTGGTTCCTTCTTCCTCGCTAAAAAAAAAAAAAAAAAAAAAAAGGTCGGTGACTTTGTTTAATTCATTGCACTATCATATAGATTGTTGTAGTCAGATTACGGTGCACTTTTGGAACGGAAGTGTTGCCATCCAGCCTCATTAACCCCATCAAAAGCATGGGGTTCTCCTAACCTGAATAACGACGCCTTGAAGTAGCTTCAGTAAAGTCGAAAAATACATAATCGAACTGAAGGGACTCGTGGCCGGCCGTAGGACTATTTTAGGTTGAAAAGGAGACTTTGCAGCTCCTTTTCCTCAGCGATTTATTTTGTATCTTACACACCTCCACCCTTTTTATTTTCCCTCTCGTACTGAACATTACTGCGGAAAACTATGCCGATTCTCGGAGACCTCGTACCACCACTTCCTCAGCGATTTAGTTTGAATCTTATACTCTTTTTACCTCCGCCAACGAAGTTGGAGGAGGTTATGTATTCACCTATATATGTTTGTTTGTTTGTCCGCACGATATCTCCCAAAGGTCTCAATGAATGTCAATAAAATTTTGTGGAAGGGTGGGCCATGGGCCAAGACAGAATTTATTAAAAATTTGGGCAGAAGTATCCCGCACAATATCTTCAAAACTTCTTAATGAATTTCAATGAAATTTTGTGAAAGGATGGGTCCCAAGTTTATGAGGGGTAATTAGACAACACATGTAAGGAGAATGATAGACTGCATACCACTACTGTTTCTTCTTCTCTCTCTCTTTCTCTCCCCCACCTTAAGGCTACGGGAGATTGGGAGCAAGGTGATTTCACACACGGGCAATTGCGTCTCTCTCTCTCTCTCACACACACACACACACACACACACACACACACACACACACACACACACACACACACGTCAGTCTTATTTCATTGTTCCGATTTTTATCCATTGTTGCATGGGATCAGTGTTCTTACGTAATGGTCAGTCGCATTCATGTGTCAAAGTTATATGAGAGAGAGAGAGAGAGAGAGAGAGAGAGAGAGAGAGAGAGAGAGAGAGAGAGACTTTACTCAGTGACTCAGCAATGTACACACACAGGTTGCGCCAGGCACACGAAGTACGGCATAATAAGTGTCTGTGGGTCTTGATACAATTTTCGCAATGCCTCTGTGGCGAGACGTGGATTGCGGAAGGTCAAGGACAGGCCCACGAAAAACTGGCATGGGTGTAGAGCAGGGTGCGGAGTACGTATGATAGTTTTTATTTTCATTTTTTTTTTTTTTTTTTGCCTGACGGAATTGAGGCAGTCCAACAGCTTGAATTCTGTGTCATGGCTATATAAAATCTGATGAGCCTTGGTTATGAGATGGGAATGAGTGTTCGTGGTTGCCAGCAAAATCCGTCTTACAGTTTGACTATGCTTGGCCATCAGCCGAGCAGAGAAAGGTTAGGGATCTTTGTCGCATTATAGTAAACGCGCCATAGTTCTTAACCCAATGAATTTTTTGACAACTAGGAATTCTCTAAGCTGAGCAAAATGGCCTAACTCGTTAGCAAGAATAACACACCTACATGGTCCAGGGAGCAGCAAGTGAGGTGTCATGATGGTTAACCTTTTAGCTGCCAGGTGTTTCCCGTACTTGATCAACCCTGTCACTTTCAGGCCGGATTTTTTTTTTTCTTTTACTCATATTACCGGCAGACGTTTTTATTAAACACAGGAAAGGTTTGTAGCAGTGAAGGGGTTCATCAAGGCTGTAACTATCCCCTCCCAATGGAAAAGTCTTCTCTGTACCGAACAAAGCCGTCTGAATTTTAAAAACAAGTAATCGTACTGAAGGGGTTAGAATCATTTGCCACAAGCCAGATTAATTACCCAAATGGTTCTAGATCACAGAGGGTGTTAAGGAAAATATTTCGTAGCCCATTTATTGGTTGAAGTTCTCTCAGCCAAGCAAGATCATCTGGTGGATGCGTGATTATATCAGCTGAATGTATAAGGAACAACCATACCCCTTGGCCTGAAATCGCCAACTTTCCATCTTGAATGCTGAGCTGTAACAATAGATTGACACTAGAATGCAATGCTAATCACGAAGAAGTGCTATGGAAAGTATGTAGAGCTGTCGTACGGTTTAATATTGCCACTGAGCTACATGAAATAAGCGACAAAGACAAAAATCAGGGCCAAGTTATGGTAAAAAGAGTATAATACAACATCCACTAAGTTTTCAATGCTAGAGGTTTTTGTTAAATGGTGCAAAAATAATCAGGTTTTGGTGTGATCATAAAAAAAGGTAGCAGAGCAATGTTTTGTTAATGACACCACACTTTCTCCCCATGTTGTCACTACCACAGTCCACCATTGATTCATCCATTATTATTATTATTATTATTATTGCAATTGCCTTCGCTCCCTTCCTTCATTGTTCTGTCTCTTATTTAGGACGGTTTGCTAAGCGAATCCGGAGACTTCTTAGCACCTCTTCCTCAGTGATTTCTTCTGCACATTACAACTCAAAATCCTCTTAAAATTTGTGTAACTGATAGAAACTATGTCGAGATTAAAGTGACATAAATGACATGCAAAAAACTGTTTAGGTGTAATATGTAGAATAAATCGCTAAGGAAGAGGTGCTATGAAACTTCCTATGCTACCTGGAGTACGATCCTTAGTATTTCGTCTCAGTGTCAGATGTGGCAGACGGCGAACTGGGGAATTTGTGTGTGTGTGTGTGTGTGTGTGTGTGTGTGTGTGTGTGTGTGTGGGTGTGTGTGGCGTAACGTGGAGGTATGAGGGTGTTGCTTGAAGTCATGACAGATATCATGTGTCAAGCAAAAACGGAAATACCTACTTTTTTCATACTGTATTTCTAAATCTTATTTCTACATTTATTTTTTTATAGGTGGGTTGGTCACCATCCACTTAGTCAGTGCTGAGTGACTAAGTAAATTAATGTTTTCCTGTAACCTAGGATTCGTATATTGTATTAGGTGGCAGCCACATAGCCGGTAATTGGACACCTGGTGGTTTAGTGGGTTCAGGTGGTCCAACCGGATGCGAACCATAAGGTTTCAGTTCAAGGATGGGTTGAAGGTTACTTATTGCCGCTCAGGGATGGGCAACTAGTCATCCTTAGCAGAAACATCAGGACTGAGTAACTTAGTATTGGGCCTCTACGCTCTTGAATTAAAAAAAAAAAAAAAGTCAATGATGAATTTGCTAATGGATGGGGGCATTCATTTTACGCATACGAATATTGGTTGTATTTATAAACTCTCCTAAGCTTAAGATTTCGTGTATATGCGTTTGCCTTCACTCACACAGCTACCAAACACTCGAAATCAAATTAGGGTGAACAATTAGGTGACAAAATGCGAAGTACAAAACCATCTGTTAAAATAGTTATAACAGAGAATTTGTTATCCAATAAACTGGTTAGGAGACAGATGGATAGACATACAAACAGACAGATAGATAGATAGATAGATAGATAGATAGAGAGAGAGAGAGAGAGAGAGAGAGAGAGAGAGAGAGAGAGAGAACCAACTAAGCCAGCCCTCCCACCAAAAAAAAAAAAAAAAAAAAAATCAAGGATAACAGATAATAGTCATACCTCTCTCTTTCTTGCTGTGGGTACAAGCGTCGGGTGGTTGACTAAGGACCTGGGCTTGTAATCCTTTCTGATGACCCAAGTGCTGAAGCTGAGCGTTCCAAGGGCCCCCCGCCTTAGATGATATTTTCTGAAGCACCTGATAATGATAGAACAAGATTTAGATTAATGCCTAGATAGAAGACAGAAGATTTGATTAATGCCTATCGACTGCACGAGGATTATTGTACTTTACATTCCTGTGACGTATTTCAGTGATATTCTTGCTATTACTAGACGATTTCATTCAGCTTCAGAGAGACTTTTCTAACTGGAGAGGTTGAATATAGCCTTCTTTTACCCCTTCGCTGTTTAGAGTTTCCTTTAAGCTTAATTTAATCATCCGGAGGCGCAATAACAGAATAATAAAACATGTCATTAGGCTGAATGGGTTAATGCTGACAATCAGTATTCATTAAATCTCACTCTTCCTCCTGACTGCGATGCGCAACCATCGAATTAACAATGCAGATTCCTGTTTCGGTTCTAGGTACGGACAGCCTAAGGCAGCGTTTCTCAACCTTTTTACCCTTATGGAACCCTTGAAATAATTTACATGTCTCGCGGAACCCTTACCTAAAAATTACTGTATTTATCATTATTAATATCTCTCCTTCTCCTGTATAAACGTAAAGTTTATAAGAACATAATATATTTTTTCTGATAACTAGTATAAGCAAAAAATAACTTACGTTTATCTCAAGTTTATTGACAGTGCAAAAAAAAATTAATAAATAAAAATAAGTAAATAATTAAAATCAAATTGCTTGTTCAAGAGACCTCATACGGTGGTTTTTATTCACACACAAAAATAAACATAAATAACCAATATCATATATAACACATATAAACAGAACGAAAACAGATAATTACTACTAATACCACTACAATAACTTGATAATAAAACTTACACAAATAAAACTGGAACAAATTACGGGAAACAGGAGAACTAACTTTGAGAGAGAGAGAGAGAGAGAGAGAGAGAACACACACACAAACTTCTCATGAACTAACAAAAAAATCATAAACATACTTAAACTGTTAAAATTCATGTAAAATCCCTAAATGATGGGTAACATTTACTAAATAACGTGGGTGAATGAGAGACTGTACCAGCCGAGGCGCATAAAAACCATATATATATATATATATATATATATATATATATATATATATATATATATATATATATATATATATATATATGGTGGTGAATTGGAATTGTAAGAATTATGGTAAACAGACAGGTTGAGGAAAAACTGATTGGAGAGTGTGGAAGAGCGATAGGTAGATAAAAGCCTAAGTATAGAGATGTGTTGATCGTATGCCTGACGCTTCTCCATGACTGTTACCATGTATTTTGTATTCATAAAATTTAATGATAAAGAAAAGATTTCTGGAGGCGACAGTACTCTAATGCATATATATAAATTTACTGACGACATGTATAACAAACATATTTTTATACTGTATCACTAAACAGTTTTAATATTATTGAAAAAAAAAAACATTTAAGGATCAATTGATATAATAATAATACGTCTAGATGAACGCATATTACCAACACTTGCACCACCGTTTATTAAGCCTTACAATCCCCATAAAATATACCAAACAAATAGTGAATAATGAACCATAACAATGAAACTATATGGGCGATGTTTAAATATTCTATTCACGTGCAGTTATGACCGTAGGAACATCTACGAGGAGGCCAGAACTGGGCACGTCACCGTCAATGTCCGGGGGTGGGTGTGCATCCACGGTATGGGTGACGTCACCAGGATAGAAGGGAGTACCACTGCTAAAAAATCCATTGAAATTTTGCAGGATTTTTTCCTCCCCTCAGTTCAGGAGCGAAACTATCCGTTTCCTCCAGGCCCTATAATTTTTGTTCAGGACCGCTGCTCCATCCACGAGGCGAGAAGTGTCTCGGAATGGTTTGAAGGTCGAAAGGACTTGCAGCTGCTCGACTGGCTCAGTAAGGGAGCAGACATGAACCCCATCGAAAATGTTTGGGGGAATATGGTTAATTGTTGGGAGCCTGAGAGAGAACGGACACCAGATGAACTACTGGCCCACATGCATGGCTAGTGAGAACAGTTCAGAAGCCAGCAACAGCTCATACGGAACCACGTCGCCTCTATGCAAACAGACTGCGAGAGGTGATCGAGAAGGAGGGTGGATTACTTCCTACTAATGAATGAGTTCCATATAAATCTTACGGTTTTTTTAATTATCCTCTGATTATAATGGATATTATTCCATGCAGTATAACAATCTAACAGTAACTTTAATAACTTACTATAACTTACCTAACAATATAACTGATACGACACTATCTTATATATTTTACTCACTGACATGATTTTAATTACGGGGCACTAATACAGGAATTAGTGACATTTATGTGCATTTCATAACGCAACTTTCCTGTTACAATTGCAATTCCCCCCCCCCCCCCAGTAAAATATGATGCTTTCTTGATTGGCACAGTCACAACTCTCTAGACATTTAGCCAACTCGCTAGACATCTTGCCACCTGCTGGCATGCCTAAGGTGCTGTTTTCCAATCGTGATAAAGATTTGAAAAAATTGCTCAGGAATAAGTTGGTCAGTGTGTGATCAATAACAAATACCGGTAACCTACTAACAACTACATTTGCTGTCTATTCGATGTAGTTTTAAGTGAACATCCACCATGACATCACATAATACAATACATAGCATATTACTTAACTCAAAGCTACAGTATAACGTGATTAACATACTGATCAAAGGAAATCCGATAATCAAAGCTTAAGAAACGCTGCACATACAACGTATTTAAATAGATGTTACAATACGGTAATATTTCTTCCTGAAATATTGTTATTCATGTATTTTGCCACACATAATGCATATTTTAAATATTTCAGTGTTTGTCTTTATATGGTATTTCAGGTTTCACCCCCAAAACATAATCATAATAATAATGTAGCATGCTACAAACTTATAAATAGAACCTAAATAAATGCTGAGGTGTGTGTCATCAAGTGTTAAAGCAAAGATTACATGTCAGTCTTGGACGTCCTTAGCCGCGTATGCACACACCCATATTACCATTATGACACACATTTCATACTCACTATACTCCCCCCAACCCCCATCACACGTATTGTCTCGCACCCACACGAACACACACATACTGTATTTGGCATTTTGTGTACTGAATGAAATCCTGCTTTGAATTCTGTTGTTCCAAATGTAAATAAGCATATAGAATGAGTGTAGATTCGTCCACCTTACTATGAAAAGTGGACACGGGCAACAGCATATAGAACTAACATTAATAGCATGTTCATTAACACTGCACACTGTCAGGCTGGCAATACTGGAACAAAGGACCAAGACTGTGACTGGTGCGTGAGAGCTGGAAAGCCCCCTCAATATGCTTCATAAATGTATTTTGAGAGTTCCATATAGGCTGTTTGTATTTTTCATAGGAAATGGCTGTTCATCAGTATGTTAACTTTAATTATTGACATAACTGGAGGAACAGGAACCTCTGCAGTGACACTACAGCTCACCATAGTAGCTATGAGGATTGGAGGTGTCAGCGGCCACCTCCCATCTAACTGGTATCCGCCACTGAACACACGATTACCTTTAGCATTAACGAAAATATCACTGTGGGTATGGCTACCCCATGACTATTACTGAAACATAAACTATGAAAATAAGTATTGATTACTGGTTAACGTAATTCGTAATGTGAGGGGGTTATGTATTGCACTTGTATTTTGACACAGTATTAAATTTTAGGTAAACATACTAAATGCAACGTCTTTACTCATTACCACAAACTAATAGTGTGTGTGTGTGTGTGTGTACTGATAGCCAGCTGAGGAGTTTGAGAGAGAGAGAGAGAGAGAGAGAGAGAGTCGAGGTGGTGAAGCAGGCTGCTTGTTTTTCATTAACGATAATAACAATAAATAGGTTTATTACTATTTAGGATACAGGCTATCATTGACACCTTAGTAACTATACTGTAATTACTAAGAATATATAACTGTTGGCCGCTTACTCCCGTTCACCCCCCTTCCCCCTACATCGCGCCATTTCTGGGTGAACTTGCCCTCTGTTTCTGAATCACAACTCAACCTGTATCGTGGTTCACACTACAAGGCAAGAGAATTATTTTATATAACTCAGATTATAAATAGTATAATGCACAGCCCATTATCCCAATCACATAATATTTATTAGCCTAGATCATAGCATAATACAACGGCCACATAATATAATTCGGAGGATGAAGCTTAGCGATTCGAAAAAATGTCGGGCACACACACACACACACACACACACACACACACACACACACACACACACACACACACACACACACACACACACACACACACACACACACACACACACGCACTGGGGCGCGCTGTTGTCACATTAGCCAAATCCCGCAACCAGGTGGTCCAGTCGGAAATCTTGCCGAGTGTACATACGGGACTGATGGAGACCGTGCATGTGTCCTGTACTCGAATGTCACTTGATAATACATGAATCCGTCACGTATAGCTCCTGTATACTGACCATTAAAGGCGGTTTCACACTGGTGCCGTAAAGACGTTGTTAAGTATATACCCTATAATTATTATACTTTTAAATGATATAACAGGTTAAGACTTTAAGATAATACCCAAGAATTTTCCAAGAATATGCCGTACATGTATAGTAATATTACGAATATGAAATTAAACACAAAAATGACTCAAAAATGCATTTACATATGATTAGCCTATTTATCACTATTTCTCTCGGAACCCCTAGCGACCTTTCGCGGAACCCTAGGGTTCCGGGGAACCCCGGTTGAGAAACGCTGGCCTAGGGTAAAGAAAGCTAAAATATGCCTGGCTTCTATACAGTGTACCTGACAGCACTCTAGAATGTGGGATGCAGGCTTATGAAATTTAATGAACCTATGTATCCTATCAGTGACCTTGAAAGACTAGCTGCTCGTCCACCCTTTTGTTATTTGCTATAGCTAATGAAACGGGGCTTGGTCGTTACTTATACATGCGGTGGCTCCATTGCCTAGTTATACAAACGTCCTTCAGCTCCCTCACCCGAAAAGAGAATGTTGCACTGCAGTAAATGGTCATCTTCAGTCTGCACTCCACCGGGTTTACGTTCAAATCAGCCTGGGGCCTCAACAACAACATGAAAACTTGATTACGCAAAAGTGTAAGCAAACACCTACTTAATGGTAGTCAGTTATGAGACACGTAGCCTATATGGTTAGGAAAAGAGTTAGATCCATTTTTTAGCCGAATAATAATGAAACTCTTCCACAGTGCAGTATTTTGAAAAGTTTGTTGAGCTCAAAAGATGGCATCATTAGGTTTCGAAAGTCATTGCTCACTGTCTCGTTAATTATTAAAGTTGAGTGATGTTTGTGTCCGCAAATGTACTTACTGCAAGTAACGATGAGGCAAGAAGGTCTGACATATTTATTTTCCACCACATATATTCTGTTCCTCTGGATCCTACCTTACCCCACCCTGGTGTGGGAGAGACGTCTGGATGATGATGATGATGATGATGATATATTGATGATGATGGTGATGATACAAAATTTTGTGGAAAAGATTGGGGTTTATCATCTCCTTCATGATTTAGGTCCTAATATGTCCATAATCTTTATGGCTGACACACACACACACACACACACACACACACACACACACACACACACACACACACACACACACACACACACACACACACACACACACACACACACACACACACACACACACACACACACACACACACACACACACACACACACACACACACACACACACACACACACACACACACACACACACACACACACACACACACACACACACACCGGCTTAGTGGTAACGCTGTCGATTAACATCTGCATGCTACGATGGGAGTTCGCGCCTTGCTCGGGATGCGAAAAGTTTCACTGATGAAGCAGGTGGTCACTGTCCTCCTTGACCAAGTGGATGGGTGTGTGCGTGTGGGAAGGTCAAGGCTTTGCCTTCAGATCGGACTATATGAGCACTCAGCTCTCTTTCGGGAGGGTAAAATTCTGGTGATCACGACCATCACGTGATCCTGACCGACCCGCTGAAATAATACACACACACACACACACACACACACACACACACACACACACACACACACACACACGAAAATGATTAATAAAGTATTTACCGTAATACATCATCACCACCTTCGCCAACGTCATATCATCATCATCGTGACTTTTTTCCCACTCAAGGATGAGGGTGAGGAATAAATATATAGATAAATAGATAAGTAAACAGATAAAAAATAAATAAAAATAAATATAGGGTTGGCCCAAAGGCTGGATACGCGAGAGAAAATATACTTTTCTTTCTTTTCAGATTTATGGCATACGTTTGGTGGCACTGACAAGGGAAAAACTAAATGACATCATAATAGAACTGCCAAACCAGATTTACAAAAGTTAGTAACTTGTTCTCAAACGGTCATAGAAAGACGCTGGATACAACACTCGACAAAATTGCAAAGAAATTAGCTACAGTCACTAGACTACTGCAAAAGTTTGTTAAAAGATACTTCAAAGCAGTGATACGTGTCCTTGAACTACAGTAGCTATAAAACAGCTACATTGACAACCCTTGCAGGCAGCGACTTCGTGCATTGATTACTGAACGGGATGCGAGTACATTGAACGGGAAGGGCGTTGTTGTTGTTATTGCTGTTGTTGCTCCAGGCTCATCTGCAAGTGAACCCGGTGGACCACGGACTGAAGGTGGCTTTTCTTCTGCAGGCCACCATCATCCTTTTGGGGGACAAGGAGGAAGATAATGGACGCTTTAATAACCAGGTAGTGGAGCCGCCCGGTTTTATGAGCACCAGTGCATGAAGGCGTCACTCTGCAGCACCAGGAAGGACATAAAATTTATGATATCCTTTGACGCGCCCATTTCCCTCGTTTTCCACTCTTTGGCCTCACTCTGTCATCCTTTACCGTCCCATCAGGAGTGTAGAGGCCGGAGATTAGGGGATTAGGCTTCTTAGTCCAGACATTTAAGGCGAGAGTGACTACACCAAGAGTTTAAATTTTCTGCAGTGAGTGTTTATCGTTATTTATCGTTTATTATTTATGTATTATTTATCGTTTGATATTGATTAATGTTACTTGCGAAACATCCCCTCCTATACACTGACGTCTTTTTTGCTTTATTTACTCTCTCTCTCTCTCTCTTGGCAATTTACTCGTCTTACAAGGGCCCTCTAGTAGCAAATGGTTTAACGAAGGCCATATGTTGTAACCCCTCTAGTTCTGGCAGTCTCTCCTAGGCTAAATAAAATCGACGAGTACCCCCCCCAAACAAAAATAATAATAATAATAATAATAATAATAATACTCTGGCTGAATGGGATAATCACTTCACTACGATGGTCTTTTTTTTTTCATTATTATTATTGTGATCTTCAAACGAAGAGCCGAACAGGGAGATTTAAATGAAGAATGAGTGTGAAACAATGAAGAGTGAATGAGCGGGAAAAAAATAGAGTAGGCTTACTATTTATGCATATATACTGCTCGAAGGTCATTGAGGAAGACAATAATTTTCTTCAAAGTCACAAGCTTCCCCCGAAATATCACACGCAACAATCGAATTTACATCCAGGTCCCCAGTGGTACCGCTGGGTGAGGAGGGACATGGGAATCAATATTTGTCCAAGAGTCTGCCTGACCTGATAATCGACCGTGGGTTTTTCCACTTGCGGGCTGAATGTGCTAACCATTACAAGCGGGGAGAGAGAGAGAGAGAGAGAGAGAGAGAGAGAGAGAGAGAGAGAGAAGTGTTCCAAAAAGACAAGTATGAACAGAATTTTTAAAGAGGAAGATAAAAAGTCAAAAAGCAAACACACACACACACACACACGCCATATGACATGAACCGAGTCGGGAGAATACTTGAATAATAAACGAAAGATAAAAATGTGGATTGAGAAAGGCACTAAAATTAGAGATCACAAGCCACGAGATCCGAGTCTGGAGATGCAATAAAGAGGCAAATGTAAATAGGTGGTTAATGAAGAGAATGATAAAATAAAAGACAAATATATAGATCGAGAGTAGTACTTAAAATTCATATAACACAGGTGCAGATAAATAAACCACGTGGGACAAGCTGGGAGAAGATACGAATAAAGAGACGAGTGTGAATAGATGGCCGGTGAAGATAAACATGGCAACACTATGAACTGAGAAAGGCACTAAAATTCATAACTCACAGACACATACACAGACCACGTGAGCCGAGTCGAGAGCCGCGCCGAAGCTGACACACCTCACCCGCGTCTGCACCATACTGCATGGGCCGCCGAGCTCAGTTCCCGCCATCACCAAGCCAGTTGTCCTTCGTCAAGGCTTCCTCGGTTTTAGGGGTCATTGCTACCTTCCTCCCTCCCTCCCTTCCTCCTCTCCCCTCAACACTTTTCAAAGACGTCCAGTTGGGTGTAGTGCCTCGTCACGCCGAGGTCGAAATCGTATGTTTTGTGACGCAAATTGTTCGATCGTGTAGGTCGAGGTAAAAATTGAGACAAGAACACACCATTTCATAAGGGCACGTTCTGGGCAGTCGGTTTCTCTATGCCAGGCATGATGCAGTTGACAGTGAGAAACGTGTGCCAAGAATGTTATACATCAGGGACGTGTACAGGTAAGCTCATAGGCTAGAGCCCCTGCCCCTTTGCCGTGTCGGTTACATAGTGCCCTCTTTGACATTGTTGTCATGTAGCTTAGTAGTAGCCTGCAAGAAATGTGGTACCCCATTTTAAAGCTGGAGTCACTGTCCCCCAAATGGTCAGTGCACGGCGATTTTGTATAGCCCCTGGCTTCCACGCGTGTGACGTGGACGGGGAACTTATTTTAGTGCTTTACGGGCTGAAGGGCATCGAATTCACAGAGCTGAGGGACACAGCTTTCTATCTTTGGAGAACCGAGTAGTGACGCATGGGTATCAATGTGGAAGGCCTAGAAACATGATTCTTGTTCCAGTATTTACCCCAACCTACACAATCGAACTGTTTGCGTCCTAATACAGTACGTTCGACTGCGACCTCAGTGTGTCAAGACCCTTCCATTTGTTTTGTATGCTCAAGCCCCCTGCCGACCTTGCTTAAGAAGCGGGAAGCCGTGGGGGAAGAGAATGTGATGTGGGTGTTGATATTGGTGCAGTGCGTTTGTTATTGCCCCACCAAAGTCCCCAACTCTTTTTAGCTCATGTGATGGTCAAGTTTATTTAGATTGGGAAGCTGAATGATTGATAACCGGCGACCTTTACTTAACTCATAGCTGAAGCTCGTCGAATTTCACGCCACTACGACTTAGTTTTTAAGTTTTAGGAGTAGCTCCAGTTCCATCAAGTGAAAACAAATCAACTATGCTATAGTTTATTAATCCTCTTCAATCCAGTGACGTATATGTTTGTTTTATTTTGGTTACCTCCAGACGATTTTGCTCACTTTGGAAGAGATCATTCTAATGGCGGAGTTATGAACAGTCTCCATAGACCCCTTCAACCACCCAGTTTCCCGCAGTTGAACAGAACTATATGAAGGCAGTCAGAGTACTGTAGACTGGATTCCCTTTAAATTTATGAGGAATTCTTTCATATGGATTAGACTACCACCAGATAATTTTATTTTAGGTGAGGGCAGAAATTTCGAATTGGAAGAGCTATACATAGCCTTAATCAGACCCCTTCATTACTAGAACTGAAGAAATTAGTTGACTAAGTTCGACTGGTGGTAGCAAGAATAAGCGACGAAGTGCGTCGTCGTCCTGAAGGCGTTTAAATATGTTATCGGATTGAAGGAGTTAAATATTATATAAGACATACTCACGTCTCTACTCCAAGGCTGCAAATACGGTACGGTACTATACATATTCCCGTTTTTCGTACCTAGGCTACCAGAAATACCGTAGCGTCGAGTCGCACCGTAGCCTATCCCCAGTTTTTCCCCGTGCCGTGCAGTTGGAATAAATTATTGTGGCTCCAATCCGTACCTTGTCCGTACTTTCGAACACTTGCATTTTCAAGAGTGAATCTGATAAATAATTACACTTTCTTTGGATTTGTGAAGAGACAAACACTAGGCAATATGAGCCTTTTACTTATTTTTAGGGCATTAATTTTAACAGTGGTAGGGATGGCTTTCTACTTGCGATGAATCTTCTCAACAGGAACTGTAAAGCAATCTGAGATGTTCTATCATATTATACATACACAAACTATTTCATAATACCTGTTGTGAGGCTAATAATAGAATCAGAAACTGAGAATATTCGTTTTGAACAACAATATATATATATATATATATATATATATATATATATATATATAGTATGTCTGTGTGTGTGCATGTGTGTGTGTGTGTGTGTGTGTGTGTGTGTGTAATTCACCGGGTCGGTCAGGGTCACTTAATGGTCGTGATCGTCAGATTTTTACCCTCCCGGAAGGGAGCTGAGAGCTCATAGAGTCCGATCTAAGGGCAAGGCTGTGACCTTCACACACGCACACACCCGTCCCCTTGCTCAAGGGGGACAGTAACCACCCACTTCGTCAGTGAAACTTTTCGCAACCTGAACGAGGTGCGAACTCCCGTCCACCAGTTGGCAAGCGAGAACGTTACCACTGCACCAGCGAGTGTGTGTGTGTGTGTGTGCGTGTGTGCGTGTGTGTGTGTGTGTGTGTGTGTGTGTGTGTGTGTGTGTGTGTGTGTGTGTGTGTGTGTGTGTGTAACATTTAGTTTTACAAAGAAGACGACATACTTAAAGTGTTACATGGAATATATATTTCTAAAATTGCTTTCAAGTTCATAATTTCATCACACATTGTGAGTACTCCTTTTGGATAAATTAACAACTACAAATTGACTCTCTAAAGGAAATAGGACCGCAGAATTTGAAAATACATGGCACAATTGTTTCCTTCCCCTACTTGTGTGAAAAAAAAGGAAGAATTTTGATAGTGCACTTAATGAAACACACTTTGTTGAATCAGCGTAATATATTGGGGGTCAAAGATGTGGTAGCGATGAGCAAAGGAGTGGGGTGGACTGGAATGCTTGGTGGGTGGTGGGGCTGGGACAGGAAAGGATACCCTGTGATAATGGATGGCCTAGGATAAGTGGTTTGAATCCAGTGAAGGTTTAGTTCAAAGTATCCTCCAAATGAAAATGTGTATACTGTATGTGTGGGAGGGGTGGTAAAAAAAAAAAAATGTCGTTTACGACAAAGAAATGGGTGGGATGAGTTGGAACTGTGATGGGTTTGGGAACGGGCCATGGGAACTTACAATGCGAAAATGGGTGCAGCAGGATTAATGGTTTTAGTGCAATGAAGATTTGTTTCAAAATGTTCTCGAATAAGTGTAAGATAAGCTTGGTTCACACTCATATGTACAGTGTTGTGCAATGAAAGCAAAAGTCGATATACGAGGGAAAAATAATGACGTACTTTACCCGTGTTACAAATTACAGTAAAGCCTTCGTTTACGATAATTAAAAGTCATTTCTATCCCTGTGTTTGATAACGGAAATATCTACAGACTTGGTGTGACACAAGGCTGGAAATAAGGTACGGTATTTTTTTTTCAGTTCTTCGTACCTGCACCGTAACGCAACTAAAGAAATATATCGTACTGTAGTTTCGTACCATGCTTTTAACAAAGAATCAAGCGCACCGTGACGAATTCTGCACTATATCGTGTCGTAATGCAAACCTTAGTCTCCACACACTTTTCAGTGGAGTACACACACACACACACACACACACACACACACACACACACACACACACACACACACACACACACACACACACACACACACACACACACACACACACACACACACACACACACACACACACACACACACACACACACACACACACACACACACACACACACACACACACACACACACACACACACACACACACACACACACACACACACACAAAGTATTACCGCCTTTCGACTACACGAAGGTCAGACAATCAGTTTTTGACCTCACTGTTCCCACCGAATACGACTGGCAATGGCCATTTTACACCCAGATCACTACTTGCAATGCTGGTTGTACAGGGACAGAGAGGAAATAATTCATAACAACAAAATAATATTGACTGTCGACTGAACAACGGTAGTTAGGGAAGATACTCAAGTTTTGCTAAGTTATATTCTTCCCCTGTAATCGAATTCACATCCTGGTGGCCAGTTGTATTGTTGGGAGAACAGAGAAATGGGGTAAACAAACTTAATCCAGGAGTCTGACCGGCCCGACTATCGAACCTAGGTCATCCAGTTGCCAGCTGGAGATGAGATCACAACGCCATCGGCTCGTCCTTCATTTGGGAAAAAGAAAAAGAAGAAAAGAAAAGGAGAGAAAAAATGAAAAAGAAGAAAAGGAAGAAGGAGGAGGAGGAGGAGGAAGAGGAGACAGAGGAAGAAAAGAAGAAGAAGAAGAAGAAGGAGAAGAAGAAGAAGGGCTGCAGATTCTTGCCTGTCGACAATATAATGTAGGAATCATTCAGATAGTCAATGAATTTTTGCAGTGTCCGAGTCTTCCCTCAGACCAACCGTCGCTTTCCACACCTAAGTCCCTATTTCAGCTCTAGGCGCGAACACATACACACACACACACACACACACACACACACACACACACACTACTGTGTATATATATATATATATATATATATATATATATATATATATATATATATATATATATATATATTGCCGGACGCCATAATCCCGTATGGGGTGGCCACAAACAAATCGCCTCCACGTCTCCCTGTCCCCAGCCATTTCACTGCCCTGCTCCCAGCTCACAGCCCCCCTCTCTCAAATACCTCTCCACTCCATCCCTCCATCTCATCCTCGGTATTCCCCTCCCTCTCCCCCCCTCCACCTCACTCACATGCACCCTCCAGGTCAGTCTCTCACCCTCCATCTTCTCCACATGGCCAAACTGCCTCAGTGTGTTCCTCCTAACGCTTCCTGTCACATCCACGTCCACACCACAACGCTCCTTTATATCCTCATTTGTCAGCCTGTCTGTCCATGTGACTCCACAGGCTCCTCTTAAACAACTCATTTCCACTTCTCTCACTCTTGACTTGTGTCCTTCCAACAACGTCCAAGCTTCACTTCCATACGTTAGAGCTGGTATCACAATACTGTCATGTAGTAACTTTTTCACTTCCATGCTCACTTCCCTGTTTCTTATCACTGCTTCCAAGGAATCAGCAACCTTTCTTCCTTGTTGTACCCTTTCAAGCACTTCACCCTCCAACTTCCATACTTACTCATCACACTACCCAAGTACTTAAACGTACTCACATTTTCCATTTCCTCACCGTCCAACCTCACTGTGCATTCACTGACTTCGCTTTGCTCAAAGACCGTCACTTTACCCTTCCCTGCATTCACCTTTAGATTCCGTTTCTTACACACTCTCCCAAACTCATCCACCAAGCCTTACAGCTCCCCTTCGTCTTCACTCAACAACACAGTATCATCTGCAAACAACAGTACAGGGAGTTTCCAAACACAACCGTCTCTCACAAGTGCCACTCCAACATCCACTGCCCTACCTTGTATCTCTTTTATTACCCCATCCATGTACAAATTGAACAGCCATGGAGACATGACACATCCCTGTTTCAACCCAACCTTCAAAGAGAAAAATTCACTCAGTTCACCGTCCACACACACAGCATTCAACAACTTCCCATCTACTCCATATATTTTTAAGACTTTCCACAATCCTTGTCTATCCACCCTGTCATATGCTTTCTCCAAATCCATGAAGGCTCCATACAACTTCTTTCCCTTCTCTAGAAACTTTTCCACCAAAGATCTAAGAATGAATATCTGATCTACACAACCTCTCCCCTTCCTAAAGCTTCCCTGTTCTTCTCCAACCAATTCCTCTGTTCTTTCCCTAACTCTGTCAATAAGTATCCTACCATACACTTTTCCTATTACACTAAGAAGACAAATGTCCCTATGATTACCACACACTTCTTTTTCCCTTTTTACCTTTGTACAAGCGAATAATTATACCTGACTTCCAATCCTCCGGGACTCTACCTTCCTCCCAGGCCAATCTGCAAATTTACCACATCCATTCTCCTACTCTCTCTCCCCCATGCTTCAGCATTTCACCATACACTCCATCCATTCCTGGGGCTTTCCCCAATTTGACTTTCTTCATTGCTTCCACAACTTCTATCCTACTGATTTCTTCATGTCTACTAACCTCCCTCCTTCTCCCAGCCATTCCCCAGACTTAATATATATATATATATATATATATATATATATATATATATATATATATATATATATATATATATATATATATATATATATATATATATATATATATATATATATATATATATATATATATATATATATATATATATAGAGAGAGAGAGAGAGAGAGAGAGAGAGAGAGAGAGAGAGAGAGAGAGAGAGAGAGAGAGAGAGAGAGAGAGATGGATAGATGTATAGATAGATAGATAGATAGATGTATATATATAAATATATTAACCCATTGGAGCCCAGTGTCCTCAGTATAGGACAGAACTGGGAATTTTCAAACGTTAATACAGTAGGGAACCCCCGGGTAGGGACCTATGAGCCTCGCGATTATGAGCCGATTGGCGGAGGGCGGTACGTTTAGCACCTTGCCAGCACAATGCCTCGCCCCGGAACCCTGGGATCCAATGGGATATATATAAATATATATATAGATATATATATATATATATATATATATATATATATATATATATATTACAGAGAGAGAGAGAGAGAGAGAGAGAGAGAGAGAGAAACTACTTCCCCAAGGCGCTCTGGCGCCTGCCGGATTTGAATTTCTTCAATATATTCGAAAACCCTTGCTGACCTTGTTTGAAGAGCGGGAAGCTGTGGAGTAACGGAGTGTGGCTGATTTATGAGCATTTTTTTTATTATTATTTTTATTTAATTGATCAGAAGTAGCTGTCGCCTCCTCGCAAAACTTTTCAAACATGTATTTACACTTTTGTTTACCCTAATCGTCTGCGAAGCTTTTCCTGGATCCGCAAACAGATCTACGATGACTTTTCACTTATAATTCTTGTTTGCTTTCATAGGAGGGACAAGAAAATATATGCATAAGAGAGCGTTCTGCACAGGGGAATATTATTGTGCAAGGAAATACTCTACACAAGGGAATATTTTGGACGAAGGAATATTCTGCACCGGACATTATTCTGTACAAGACAATATTCTACGCAAGGAAATATTCTGAGCTTCCCTTTCCTTGTTCTTTCTCAAAACACAAATCTTACTTACACGATATAATATTTACTTCTCGTAACTTTCTTTCTTTCTTTCTTTTCTTTTCTTTCTTTCTTTCTTTTTTTTTTTTTTTTAAGAAGCACGTGGAGTATGCTCAACCATCCATATATCTTGTCTTTCCTATCATTCAACATTTGAGTTAGGAGAGGACGTTGGTCGGAAGTTGTTTGTGAATCCGAACGCTTGTTTATAGGACGGGAAGTTGCAGATGAATGCAGTGTTGTTTTTTTGCTTGTAAGGTGGTGCAGAGAGTTTCATTGCTTGTATACTCATAACAAGTTAATGGAGGTGTGGACAATTTCCTCGACACTATTTTAATCATTCTGCTATGTCTGTGTGGTGCTGGAGGGGGGAGCCTTCACTTGGTGGCACCGATATAACTTGGTGATGGAGCTACCCAGTTCCTTCCCTTTCCCACGACAGGAGGATAATAGATTGCAGAAAGAGGGCAATTGGCCTGCAGTGCACCTGGTTCACATTCAGAGGGCCTGGGGTTGCAACCACGACCACCACCATCACCACCATCACCACCACCACCACCACTACTACTACTACTACTACTACTTCTACTACTACGTTTTTGCTTTTATTTTAACTTCTTGAGTCTGCTCACTGCATTCTTGAGTAGAAAGTAGAGTTAGGATTAAGAGGATGATATCGTTTTTCCCTTGATCTATTAGAGGTCAGGGCCACCCCCACGCACGCTCCCTAAGGCTGGCTTTAGATTTCTATTTACCAGGCGCCGCAGCTGACCTTATGTGAGCAGCAGGAAGTTGGGAACGAGCGGAAATGGATGACTTGTTTATAAATCGTGCAGTTCCTAAAGACTGTGTGTTCCTCGGTTAAAAATCTCTGTCACCTTTCCGCTTGCTTTCCAAAGGCGGATACGCATTTACCCTAAACCCCTTAATAAAAGACTGGAAAACAGGAGGATGTAGAGGACGGAATGTGAATGATTTATTGATAGCATGTGCAATCACTAGAGCATAATATGTATACAAAATCTGACACACATGTCCAAACCTCTCTCTCTCTCTCTCTCACACACACACACACACACACACACACACACACACACACACACACACACAAATACGAATCAGGAATGGGTCTTTACATTGAGAGCAATAAATGTGACTATTAAACAGCTATCATGGCTATTTGCTTGGGGGGGGGGGTTGTCTGACATTTAATTCATATGGTGCGGGAATGTGAGTGAAAAAAGAAAAACAAAGAAAAAAAAAAAGGTGTTGACAATGGAGAAGTAGACGAAATTAAAAAAAGAAAAAGAGAGAAGTGAAAATGGACTAATTACGTATGGCAATGCACAGTACAAAGGCTACATCTTGTTTCCAACTGGACAGCGACGGGGTGACTCTGCCTCACAACTGTTGAGAGAGAGAACTGATTATTAGGTGAGGCTGGACCTAAGAATTTCGAAGGGTTGAATTATCAAGGATTGCAGGTGTGATCCATTTTCACTGGGAACACTTGGTTAGATCTACTTTAAGATATTAATTTTCTTTTTTTGATAATGTTCTTTCTATTTGTAATAGTGAAAGTACTATTAGGAAGACAATGAAAGCGTCATAAGAGAAAATATTATGTTGTTACTGAGACAAAACATGGTAAATATAAATCACAGTGAGTAACAATAGTTTTCTCTCTTTATTAATATAAAGCACTGTACTGTATACGTCAATCACCATGCTTCGTGTTGCTTTCTATTACTCTTCTTTCCACTGCTGGGCTTTACACCGACTGATAAGCCATATAGTATCCTGTAACTCAGGAAACCATTTACAGCGCTGGGTGGTAACCATATAACTAACTAACAGGGCGATGTTAAAGCTACTACTGTGTCCCCTGTTAACTGGGTGGAGACGCATATGCAGCGTCCATCGAGGAACCAAATCTTCATGCTCTTCCCAGCGTCTCTCTGTGGCAAGACGCTGTCTGCCGCAAGGGGACATCATCTCACTGCACAGGACGGTCCTGTACGGGCGAATGCTTGCCTGCAGTTGATAGGTCTACTGGACCAGACAGACACAACAACAACAGCGAGATTAACATACTTTTTTCACCGATTACACAGTACAGTGACATAGTTCCGTTGACCCTCTCACTGAACATGACTAGTAACCTGAATGACACTGACTGTACAGGCTGAAGAATATTTCGTAACACATATTCCTTGGCAATTTAGTCTGCACATTACACCTCAGTATCTTCTTGTTTGTAACGTAACGGCATTAAAACGATAAGAATAACATGCAAGAAAATGTTAAAGTGAAATCTGAAAAAAAAAAAAAAAGCACTACGAAGCCTCTTATGCCACCCAGAGTACTCATCACCAGTATATAATTCGCGAAGAGGAAGGAAAACCGACAATTTTTTATGGACATTTATGGAACGTTTATAATTCTCAGATTTGATTAACCAGCATTCCACGTTACAGACCCCCCTCCAGCATTTGTGTGCATGTGTGTGAGTGTGTGTGTGTGTGTGTGTGTGTGTGTGTGTGTGTGTGTGTGTTTGTGTGTACTTCAAGCACTGTGTTATGACAATGCTCTCGTTGCGGTAAGGTCTTGTTTTGCGCTACGTCACTGGTTCTTGAGGAGGATTTAGAAACGGTGACTTGCGTTTACTTACCTCTCCGTTTTTCCCCTCACTTTTTTCAGGGTCCGTATTCTCAGACTTTCTTGTGTTTATTGAACGGAGAGTGAGAATAGGACCTTGAGAGTGATAGTAATGTTAGTGTTGGCCCTTTCATTGTGTATACAACTCTAGTATTCTATTGCAGCTTACACCAGACGATTTCATTCAGCTGAGAGCGAGTATAGGAGTCGAAAATGTTGATACCGATAGCATTAACCATTTCATTATCGGGACAGCTGAGGTATTCTGTTCACGGTAACGTCAGATTTTATTCAGCTGAGTGAGTCATAGGAGCTTGGGAGCGTTAAGATTGATAGTAAATACTTTCCTTAATGTGTATATCCATTATGACCTTCTTTCTTGCGATGGGAGAAACAAAATAAGACTTCAAGAAAAACAGTGAAAGGAATGCTTGCATCGTTCTTACTGACGTGGCGAAACTAGCACAGAAGGACTTGCAGAATATGTATGTACTGCATGTATGTATGTAGCTTACACACAACTGGCATCGACAAGTAGCTGTACACTCTGTACACCTTAATTTGGACTAAAATTTTTGTATCTGTCTTGGATGCTGAGCCTGTTACAAGACACTAAGGCTAGAATATGATGCTAGTCACGAAGAAGTGCTATGGAAAGTGTGTATAGCAGTTGTACTGTATTGTCTTATTCTGCTATTGAGCTAAGGAAAATAGGCTGCTACAGGAAGAAAATATCCTCCAAGTTAAGGTGAACGGACTGTGTATCCTACACATCCAAGTCTGTTTTCGAGCTCTGAAGTAGCCAAGGAACGCCACTTTCTATCAATGCATGGGAAAGAGAACCCCCCCCCCCAATGCTCCACCCACGTGTGTAAGTGTGGAGAGCTTTCATTTCCCTTCCTTTCCTTTCCCTTTCTTTTCAGGTTTCACTGTGATAGTCTCTTTTGTTCACTCGCAGTTTCATATAAAATGTCCACGCAAGTTTTTCTATACTATATGATGTACCCTCTCATTCTTTCCTGCTGATTTCGGCTGGAGGGTTTGATGGGTGGGGGAGAGCCTTCTTCTTTGCTCTTCTTATTATAATAGTTTAGTCACTCTTGTAGGAGCTGCCTAGCATGGGACAACTGGCCTACTGCAGTTATCCTCTCCTCTTATGTTTTTACTTTCTTTGGGAGTGTAAAGTGAGTAGTGCATGAGGCAGGTATGTTGGGATGGCATCGGACCGCAAAGTACTTGCTCCAAGCGAAGGGTGGTTTAGAAACGGCTCTAATTTGGGCAAGTGCTGAGCGGCTTGATAAGGCCGCGAGGCGAGGCATTTGGCTTAAGTAAAATAATTGGTGTTTGGGCGTCCGGTCCATGGGGAGCGAATGGAGAGTGAGGCACTGACAAGGAGAGTGTATGTGAGTGAAGTGGAGAGCAAGAGGGGAAGGAGAAGATGGAGACAAAAGTGGGGGGACAGGGTGAAGTAAATGAATGAAGAGAAGTAAATGAATTAAGACAGTGTGAGGGCGGCCTGATAACCGAGGACAGGGTCACATGGAGGCAATATATTCGTGGCCACGCCCTCCGAGTTTAGGTCGTCTATCTGTAAACAGACAGATAGGCTAAGTAGATAGACGGACATAGCTACTAGATAGCTAGATAGATAGAGATTGGTAAGTAGATAGACATGACTAGATAGAGATGGTTAAGTAGATACCGTAGACACAGATAGATAGATAGATAGACATGGCTAAGTAAATAGACATAGGCAGATAGATAGAGATGGCTAAGTAAACAAACGCAGATAAATAGATAGAGAGATAGATGCGGATAAGTAGATAGATAAATAGATTGGGTCTAGATCTCCCACACAGCATTACAACAAAATTTTTCAGTTTCGACACACCCTTGAACCGTGACTTGTAAATGATGACTTGTGTTTGTGTCTCAGGGGAGTCGGTGGTGTGATGGTTAGCACATCCAACCAGTACCTGGAAAATCCCGAGTTCAGTTCCAGAGCCGGTCAGACTGTTGGACATAATTTGTTTCTCTGATGTCACGGCACAATTGGAGACCTGAATGCAATTGAGAGTGCTGCGTGTTGTATTACAGGGGAAGATTGTGGCCGATATTACTGTCTACCTTACTGACCGTTGTGCAGTCGATAGGCATTAATCTAAGACGTGTGTGTATGGTGTGTGTGTGTGTGTGATCAGCTGTTCCTTTCCTCCTCCCTATTATTGTCACATATGTTGGGGGTATGCGGCCGGTGCATGTGCCCGGCTCAGGGAAGATGGACGCCCCTTCCCTGCATAATCCTGGGCCACCCTTGGGCAAAATGTAGCACCCGCTAGCCTGCCGAAAGGTCTTACGTGGATAGTTGCCATCGTCCAGGGAGGTACTGTCATGGGAGTGACGTGGGGCCAAGACCAGGCAGCTGCCCTTGCACAAAACTCCCAGGCGGGGAACTCAACAACATTTTCAAAGCAGTCATAGTTTGCGATGAGGACACTACATATACACATGAGCATCTCCTTCACACAACTTATCCTCCTGGAGGCTATGTTTCTTTCATTTTCTGTACACCTCGCCATGTGGAAGTACCGTATTCCGATCCTGGCTAGGCGCTGTCTGCCACAGGAAGGCGGCTGCATGCCTGTGGCTGATGGGTCAGCTCGGCCGGACATACTGAGGTAGAGCAACAACAACAACAACAACAAGCTTCATCTGTGTTGACCTGAATGAATCTCATATTTTTTTTAATTTTTAAAATGTCTTTGAGTGTGCGTATAGATTTGACAGTCCATTACCTAAAGTCCAGCAGTCCTCCAACGCGTCATACATCTTCACATGTGTCCACTTTAACACTCACCGCCTATACTAATACATGCTAGGGCTGTCCCACTCAGGACTGATATGGTGATGCTAAAGGGGATGCTTTTATGACATGGCTAGGGTGACCAGATTGAATCTAGACTGACGTGACTGGATGTGACTGACCCTAAGCCGACCTAATTATGCCTGGCTGGATGTGAAGGACCTGAGTGGATGTGAAGGTTTGTTTTCACCTGACGAAGCTGGGTCACTCCCACAACTTGAATACTGAATCGTGGTTGCATGAAAATCGAGGTAGGAATGAGCCTTCATTGTTACAAGAGTCGATTTTTTTTTTTTTTTTTTTTACCTGAAGCATCTGTGTCATTCCCACAGCTTGAATAAATCATGGTCGCGCGAAATTCAGTGACTTTTAGTTATAGCGTAAAGAAGCCTCGGACAAGGACTGACCAAACGATGACGACCCAGGACCGGACAAAGGACTTGGTAATGTGTACATGGAATGTAAGAGGAGCGAATGATGAGGTGAAAGAGAGAGAGATTGTCCAGGTGCTTGAGGATGCGAAAGTGGATGTATGTGGAATAACTGAAACAAAATGGAGAGGAGAAAGTGTGAGAGAATGGGAGTATGGATGGGGTATATGTGCAGGAGTAGATGAGAATGAGAGGGCAAAGGAAGGAGTGTGTATAGTTGTGAGTAAAAGATGGAAGAAGAGCATAAGACAGTATGGATCAGTTGGGTCAAGGATTGTGTGGGTAAAGTTGAAAGTTGGAATACAAATGTGGGCGATTGTGTGTGTGTATGCGCCAACGCAAGATCGTGCTAGAAGAGTGAGAGAAGAGTTCTGGACAAATGTGGAAGTGTGCATGGAAAAGTTTGGAAGGAATGAGAGAGTGTTTTTGATCGGTGATATGAATGGTAAAGTTGGTAATGTGAAGGTGGATGGAATAGTTGGTGAGTGGGGTGTGCCTGCTGAGATAGATGAGAATGGGAGTGCGTTAGTGGACATCTGTGCTGGGAGGGGGTTGGTAATAGCCAATACCCTCTTCAGGCATAAAATGATCCACAGGTATACATGGCGAGTGATGAGAAGGGTGGGTGGTGAACTGAATGAAAGGAAGGCAATGATTGATTATGTGTGTGTGGATGAAAGGATGCGAAGATGTATATTGGATGCAAGAGTTTATAGAGGTTGGGGGAGTGGCCTTTCTGACCACTACTTGGTGGTGGCCAGAATTAGGATGCAAGTAAGATGGAGGAATAGAAGAAGGGAAAGACGAGAGGAAGGAGTAGTTGCAAGGAGAGTGGAAAGGTTACAAGAGGATGAGAAAAAGGCAGAGTATAAGAGAGAAGTGGAGGAACGATTGGGCAAATATGAATTGGAGCAGATGGGAGACGTGGAAGGTGTGTGTAAGATATTTACAGAAGAAATATGTGCAGCATGTGATGTGGTGTGTGGAAGGAAGAGAAGACGGAGGGGGGTGCAAGGAACAGCGTGGTGGACTGAAGAGGTGAAACAGGCTGTGGCACAAAAGAAGAAAGCATACAATGAATGGATGAGAAATAGGGGCGTGGAAGAAGTTGAGAGGCAGAAGAGAGAGTTATATGTGGAAAGGAAGAGAGAGGTGAAAAGATTAGTAAGAGAGAGTAAGAAGAGAGTGGATGAGGAATTTGGAAGGAATTTGAGTGTAAAGTGGAGGGACTGTAAGAAAATGTTCTGGAGAGAAGTGAAAAGAGTAAGACAGGGTGGAAGGGAAGTTAGCAGGGGAGTGAAAGATAAACATGGTAGATTACTAGTGGAGAAGGGAGAAAAAGTGAGCAGATGGAGAGAACACTTTAAGGAATTGTTGAACGTAGAGGATGGAAGTAATGCGAGTATAAGTGGCTGGGGAATGGCTGGGAGAAGGAGGGAGGTGAGAAGACAGGTAGAAATCAGTAGGATAGAGGTTGTGGAAGCAATGAAGAAAGTTAAATCGGGGAAAGCCCCAGGAATTGATGGAGTGTGTGGTGAGATGCTGAAGCATGGGGAAGAGATAGTAGTAGAATGGATGTGGAAGATGTGCAGATTGGCCTGGGAGGAAGGTAGAGTCCCGGAGGATTGGAAGTCAGGTATAATTATTCCCTTGTACAAAGGAAAAGGGGAAAAAGAAGTGTGTGGTAATCATAGGGGCATTTGTCTTCTTAGTATAATAGGAAAAGTGTATGGTAGGATACTTATAGACAGAGTTAGAGAAAGAACAGAGAAATTAGTTGGAGAAGAACAGGGAGGCTTTAGGAAGGGAAGAGGTTGTGTAGATCAGATATTCATTCTTAGATCTTTAGTGGAAAAGTTTCTAGAGAAGGGAAAGAAGTTGTATGCGGCTTTCATGGATTTGGAGAAAGCATATGACAGGGTGGATAGACAAGGATTGTGGAAAGTGTTAAGAATATATGGAGTAGATGGGAAGTTGTTGAATGCTGTGAAGAGTATGTATGATGGTGCTAAGGCTGCAGTGCGTGTGGATGGTGAACTAAGTGAATTTTTCTCTTTGAAAGTTGGTTTGAAACAGGGATGTGTCATGTCTCCATGGTTGTTCAATCTGTACATGGATGGGGTAATAAAAGAGGTACAAGGTAGGATAGTGGATGTTGGAGTGGCCCTGGTGAGAGAGGATAGTGTTTGGAAACTCCCTGTACTGTTGTTTGCAGATGATACTGTGTTGTTGAGTGAAGATGAAGGGGAGCTGCAAGGCTTGGTGGATGAGTTTGAGAGAGTGTGTAAGAAACGGAACCTAAAGGTGAATGTAGGGAAGAGTAAAGTGATGGTCTTTGAGAGAGGTGAAGTCAGTGAATGTATAGCGAGGTTGGATGGTGAGGAATTGGAAAATGTGAGTACGTTTAAGTATTTGGGTAGTGTGATGAGTAAGGATGGAGGTTTGGAGGGTGAAGTGCTTGAAAGGGTACAGCAGGGAAGAAAGGTTGCTGGTTCCTTGAAAGCAGTGATAAGAAACAGGGAAGTGAGCATGGAAGTAAAAGTTACTAAATGACAGTATTGTGATACCAACTCTAACGTACGGAAGTGAAGCTTGGACGTTGTTGGAAGGACACAAGTCAAGAGTGAGAGCAGTGGAAATGAGTTATTTAAGAGGAGCTTGTGGAGTCACGTGGAGAGACAGGCTGACGAATGAGGATATAAAGGAGCGTTGTGGTGTTGATGTGGATGTGATAGGAAGCGTTGTGAGGAACACACTGAGGTGGTTTGGCCATGTGGAGAGGATGGAGGGTGAAAGACTGACGAAGAGAGTGTATGTGAGTGAGGTGGAGGGTGGAAGAGGGAGGGGGAGACCGAGGATGAGATGGAGGGATGGGGTGGAGAGGTATATGAGAGAGGGGGGTGTGAGTTGGGAGCAGGGTAGTGAAATGGCGGGGGACAGGGCGACTTGGAGGCGATTTGTTTGTGGCCACCCCAAACGGGATTGAGGCGTCTGGCAATAGATAGATAGATAGATAGATAGTAAAGAATGAGTCTCCCCGGTTACATCGACCCTTTAGTCTGACTACAACTGGCTATCAACTAAGCCAAGAGGGGTTAGTTATCTTGGTCAGGTTAGAACAAATGCTCTGTAGGTGTGAACATGATTGCAGTGACCCATGCCTGTAACATTCGCTGGTGAGGCCTGAGCTGTTTACTGACTGATTTGTTCATGATTACGGATAGATTTGTATACATACTGTAAGTGGCTTTGGATACTACGTAATATTTCTTCCTTAACGATTTATTCAGCACAGATCTCAGTATCCTCTTGTATATTGTTGATGGAAGTCATGTCGATTAAAAAAAAAAAAAAAAAAAAATATAAGCAACGTGCAAGAGAATGTTAGGGTGTAATATACAATACAAAGAAAATCGCTAAGGAGGATGTGCAACGAAGCCTCCTATGCCACTTAGTATACGGACGTAGATGATGATGGAAGTTCATAAGCCACTGCGACTCTTCTTCTGACGGCTAACCCCTTCATAGTGCCGTGTGTTTTCTTGCTAACTTTAGATTTTTATTCAGCTTTGGGGAGACCTCTTGTTGCGAATGGGTAACCAAAGGCTATATCTAACCTCTCCACCACAGAAAGCCTTTTAAAAATTGAATAAGGAACATGGAGGTAGCAAGGATAAAATTTAAAATGTCACCGGGCGTAAATGTCAGCTGGACGTTTATGTCGGTGGAAGGCAGATGCACAGTTGACAAACACGCTTGTATATTTTATTCTCGCTGTTGCTGTACTGTTTTATATAAGGAAAGTTTTGTAGCAGTGGAGTGGTCAGAAACATTCCATTCACTCCATGAATCGGGTGAAGTCCTTTGTTGCGTGCTGCTGCTAGCCTATAGTCATTTCGTTTTCAGCTGACAGAATTGGGGTAATCTCACAAATTGAACAGTAAGCATTAGTTGCATGAAATTCGATAAGCCTTAGGTAGGAGGTAGTAATAAGTGTCCTTGATATCTAGGCAAATCAGTTCTACAATCTGACCACGCTTGGCCATCAACTGAACTGAAAGGAGTTTAGGAAATAATAAAAACAAACCGTCCATAGACTATTTATTCAGTCAGGAAAGGTGTCTCTTGTTGAAGGTCTTTCTTTAGGCTATATCTTACTCCTCCTATTCGAAAACTCAGTCCTATGCTGGATAAAATCGTCAGGAGGTTGGCACGAATAAAATCTAATACGTCACGGGCCTGATGGAGGTAATTTTTGGGGTATGGTTACCTCTTTTTATTTATTTACTTATTTTTTGCTACCACCAGATGATTTTACTCAGCCGTGGAGAGAGCTGTCATTTTAGCAGCACTCCATGATTCCCTGGAGTACGATGATACCTTGATTACAATAATTTGTTCTTGCCGTCATCGCCGGACGATATAATTCAGCTACAGAAATACCCTCCCCCCCCCCACTCCCCCTCTTGTAATGATTTGGTGGATATTCGGAAAACTTTGAGCATGGGAATACCCTAACCCATCCACTCCCAGACGCCTCATCCCACATTTCCCCTTCGGAGACAAGAAGATGATGATAATAATGATGATTAAGAGGAGGAGGAGGAGGAGGAGGAGGAGGAGGAGGAGGAGGAGAAGAAGAAGAAGAAGAAGAAGAAGAACAACAACAACAACAACAACAACAACACTAGGACTTCACGCTCCACTGTCACCACTCCCTCCACCAACTCAATAACTCACTGCTAAAAAGCCTTCCTCACGCTAAACAAAATCCTCAGAAGCTAGTAAGAATACGAATTTTACAAAGCCATCGTACTGGAGGGGTTAATCTCAATGAACAACTCCAATTGTGGCCAAAGGAGAGTAAAACTGATAATGGTGTTGATATTATTGACTTTTTCGTGATTGGCAACAACTCCCAGCCACGATACAATGCCCCGGCTGACCTGTTTTTTCGTTGTCACAGTTCTTATTTTTACGTATTTTATTATCGAGTCACGACGATGACTGGACAAATGTCATTTTTTTTTTTTCCCAAATTCCCCCTCCTTTTTCTTAGGCATTTTTTTTTTCTCTCTCTTTTTTTTCTTGGGAAGGGAGGGTAACTTTTCTCAGGCAACTCAGTCTTGGCCGTAACTTTTTCAGGCTTGCTGGGGATGTTTTTGGTGAACTTACACTTCACGACGCCTTTAAGACAGAGCCATTCCGTCCATTAACATGCTGAAAAGAGAGTTACAAGCACTGTCAGGTACATCTTCATCCATTCTGTATTTCAGTCACTCATTTCTGTCCATTCATCCATCCATCCATCATCCAATCCTATGTTGCCCCATGAGGAGCGTGAGAGCCCGGGGTTAGGCAAATTGGTCGTGACATTCAAGATGAGAGTGAAAAGGATGCGTAAAGTTACGAGGTGGAACTGGAGACAGGTAACGTACAGCAGTGCAAAGTATCTGTCCTTTGACAGATATTTTGCTTCCTCAAATTTCATTCATCGCTTATTAATATAAATTGCGTCATCCTGCCAACTTAGTCACAATGTACCATCTTCCTGGTCACGTTTGTGTACTCAACATTCGGTAAAAAGAAAAAAAAAAAAAAAGTGACCGTAATGCTTAAGCGGCAATTTGTTGTCTTCACAAAAATGAAGAATGTAAAGTCAAAATATTAGCTTAAAAAAAAAAAAAAAGCTCATTCATCCAAGTTCTCTCTTAAGCTAGTGTTCATTACCACACTGTTCGTTCGATTTCACTATGTCCACACATCTCGGACTTGAGTCGTAGCACCAAGTAGGCTATTAGTGCGCGAAGGGGTCAGCTGTTACTCTCAAAACACCTGTGAGGATTGGAAATGGCTGAACTGCATTCCTACATAACGCAATCGGCAACGACGTGGAAAGGTTGGACTTCAATTGAAATCATCCTGCTTGCAATAATCACGGAAATAATGAGGGTTTGTCTTTCCTTTCTTGATCCCGGTATTATATATATGTGCCAGTTAGGTTACATCCCCAACGACCCTGAGTACTTGGTCTCATTCCTAAGTTTAAACGAGGTTATTCCACATCATATAAGAAAATCATCGTATCCTAAAGGTGCATTTTTAGTATGACTCTGGTCTTTCTGCAAAAACAATTCTACCCTCTCATCATTGTGACAGCTCTAGCATTTAATCTGACCTAATACCAGGCGACTTTCTCCAGATGAGAGTAAGTCACAGGAACCTGAAAGTGTTAAAAGGAAAATAATGGTCGTATTTTGTGAATCTCTGCCCTATGGTGGGAGAATGCTTGGTTGGTGTGAGTAAGAGGAGGGTTACGTAAGAGAATACCTGGTGTGGTGTGGTGTGGTGTGTGTGATGATGTGGCAGGGATCGACGTGGCGGTGTGGTTTGGTGTGTTGTGGTGTGGTGCTGAGCAGTGTGGTGTGGTGCAGGTCACTGAGGTGTGTACAGTGGTGTGGCTAGATGTGGTAGTCTGGTTTGATGTGGTGTGGTTTGGTGTGGCGCAGTGTTGTGTGATGCGGTTTGGTGTGGTGTGGTGCAGTATTGTGTGATGCAGTGTGGTGTAGTGTGGTGCGGTGTGACAGTTTGGAGTGGTGGTTAGGTGTGTTAGTGTTGGTAGTTTGATGTGGCTTGCCTTGGTGTGGTGTGGTGTGACATAGTTTGGAGTGGTGTGGTTTGGTGTGTTAGTTTTGGTAGTTTGATGTGGCTTGCCTTGGTGTGGTGTGGTGTGGGCTGACTTGGCGGTGAGGCTGACTTGGTGATGTGGCATAGAGAGGCAACCTTCTCGGTCACGATGAATGGCAACGGGCAAGGCCACACGTTCACTGCTCCATGCCATGCTGACCGTCTACTAAAAGTTCGTCCAGTATTTCACCTCTGCTCCTTCTCACTTTCCAGGCTACCGGTACTATTCCTAAGTTGAGTGAGGTGCAATATGTTTCTCTACACACGGACGCTGTACTTTGGTATGAGGCATCAGGGAGGAAAGTGACAGGTGTACCCTTAGTGTGATGTAGACGTAATGGATGTGTTGGCGAACTTTTGAACCTGACTGTGCAATGCTTCCTTGGTGATGGTAAGGAGGAGGGTCCCTCTCTTTTTCATACCTAGACCCACCTCCACTCCTTATATATATACTGGCATATAAGACCTGTCAATCAGCCTATCTGTCTATCTATCTATCTATCTATCTGTATTGAATAGGTAAAAAGCCAATCCAGTGTTGCAAAAATATAACTGTCTTCACACACACACACACACAATGAGACTAAAGACAAAATGGGAACACATACTACAAGAAAACAGTCTAGAAAAATCAGAAATACAAAGGACCTTGTTGGAATAACTGCTAATTTAAAAATATCATCTGAAGACCACCCAAATGAAAAAGTAAGAAATACGAGTATGTAGCCTACTGTACGCTACTGGCCACTTGGAAAGTAGATACCGGTAAGGGTATGGTTACAAAATACGATACTTGCAACATTAGGCCGACTCTAGAGAGGCTGCAGTTCTATGGAAACGTCACTGACAAAAAAAAAAAAAAAAAGCAAAAAACAAAGAGGAGCCACAGGATGGGTACCTAGAGAGGGGGATTCCAACAATTCATCCTCAGTCTAGTAAAAAAAAAAATGCAAGGAGTCGCGAAACACGTCATGCAAGTCTGTCACAGGAAGGAAGGAAACTATCAAGAAATGACTACACAATAAAACCAAACAGGAAAAGAGGACACAGCATACGAGGCGATACAGATACTAGGGCATATAGCTTTCCTGTGACAGAAATTGGCTCATGGAACTAACTGCCAGATGAAGCTGTGTTTATGCCAAAAACATTCATGAATTCATATAACTGCATGGTACAATAATAAAATAAGACATGACATTATGAGTCAGGTCTTGTGTAGCTTCGATCCCCAAGAGGTGGCTTGATTTTTTTTTTTTCTTTTTCTTCACATGATTCCAATAAGATGGATATGCTGAACATCTACCCTTAATGTGCTGGACTACGGTGACTAGCCTCGGACCACTATATCTCGATGGATGTAAAGGGGACTGACGGTTATTTATTTATTTATTACTTATCTTGGGGCATATTTCTGTATTATAAACCATTGCAGTATCGCGAGCGTAAGTTTTCCCCTCCCAGGACCATACCGATTCCTTTATTTAACCCTAATCTAAGCTACCCTAACCTAATTTAACTTAATCCAACCCTAGCAAACCAGCCTACTCTACACTTAACAGACTGACCTATCCCATCCTAAACTGGCATAAACTAACCTGACAGTCTAACTTAATCTGATTTATCCTAACCTAACCTAACCCAACTTAATCTAGTCCTAACATGCTAATCTACTCTAATCTCACCTTATTATACAACCTAACCTAGCCTTACTCAACCCAGCCCAACCTACTTTAGCCCTAAGACCCTGGGGTAAGAAAAACTGCCGAAAGCGACTACACACACACACACACACACACACACACACACACAAAGAGAGAGAGAGAGAGAGAGAGAGAGGTCGCGCAGCAGGAAGCCACAAGGTCAACGCAGATCATCAAATTTTAAGTACTTTTACTTCTTAGGACGGGTTTATAGGAGTCTGGAATCCTGGTGGAGATGCGGTGGCTCGATGGGTAGCGTACTCGTCTCGCGATTTGTATACCCCAAGCCGTAGCAGACACTTAAATTTGATGATGATAGGGTGCTTTTTTCATATGCATGAATATATTCCCTACCCTCTTCTGCTCTGCTAGTTATGCAGACGCTGACATAAATAAACATAGCTATTACCGCATTTACAAATGCTTACACACATAAACATAACTATTACCGCATATACAGTACAGACTCCTACACACAAACATAGAAATTACCGCATATACAGACTCTAACACACATAAACATAGCTATTACCGCATATACTGACTGACACACACACACACACATACACACGCATAAATATAGCTATTGCCGCACATACAGACTCCAACACACAAACATTGCTATAATCATATATACAGAATCCAACACACATAAACATTGCTATGACTTCATATACGGGCTCAGACGCGCATCAACATAGCTGTTACCGTATATACAGATTCTGACATAAACATACTATTACCGCATATACAGAGACCAACATAAACATAGCTATTACCGCATATAGACTAAACTCATAAACATTGCTCCGATGGTGTTCCCCCTGAGACAGCCTGTAGCCGCTCACCCCTCCTGAAGGAGACGGCCTGTACCCACTCTGAGAGTAAAAGGAGACGGCCTGTAGCCGTTCCCGCCTTCGTCAGACTGCCTGTAGCCGCTCCGAATGTGTTCCCCCTGAGACGGCCTGCAGCCGCTCAACATCCCTCATGAAGGAGACGGCCCGTAGCCGCTCCCGCCTTCGTCAGACGGCCTGGAGCTGCTCCGAAGGTGCCCCTGGGTCTGCTGGCAGCCACCCACTCTCTCAGGCCACGGCCAGTAGCCGGGTCTTGGCAACGGCCTGTAGCCGCGCCCCCAGGATGCCATGGCCAGCAGCCGGGCCCTACGGCAGGAGACGGCTTGTAGTCTCTCCGCCGCCTGGAACTGACACCAGTTCCCCGACTCCTGACAAAGAGGGAGTCTCGGGCGTAGAGGAGTATTGGAAAGGCCCTGTAGTCTCACCCAGCCTCTGCTCTCTACGACTGGCTCTGGAGAAGACCCACCTGACGGACCCTGACGCAGACCGGTGCCGCAGCCCCTTCCTGTCGGCGCCGCCAAGCCCCGGAGACCGCAGCCCTCGGGAACCCCAGACCACCCCCAGAACTCCCGGGCGGGAACTCCCCACACCTCGACGGCGGAGGTCCTCATCCTCCGTCAAGAGCCTGAACGACCGGTCCAGGCAGTTGTTCGGCCCCAGTCCTGAAGGCCGCACTCTTGTCCCCAGTCCTGAGAGCGCGGGACCCTTCGCCACCCACAACCCTGGACGAGAACGGACGCCCACGCGTGTGATCCCGTGGCCTCTAAGTACGGAGGCCCCTGGTGGTGCCCAGCCCCGTCAGTAGCGAAGCCGTGCCGCCCCTCCTCCCGCACCCTGCCCAGCCCCGTCAGTAGCGGAGCCGTGCCGCCCTTCCGCCCGCACCCCTGGCGCCAGATTCAACTGGAGTGACCATAATTGTGCAATGTCAGTGATCAAGCAGTGCCTAGGCAGAATAGCGAATTGACCCTCTAGTGGAAGCCAGAGATAATACCAAAGTGTTGGAGAGTAGAATAGATACAATGAATAGTGTACGGAATAATTCAGTAATAATATCAAAGTGGTGGAGTAAGTGACAGTAACTGTTTAAAAGCAAACTACGAGTTAAGGGTAACAGGTAAACACGCTGCTATCTGAAAATATCTCGTAATACTAATATCATAGTCACCCCAGTGCCTTACACAACACTCCCGAGGGAGAAATAACCTTAACAACTCCACACGCATAGAGACCCTGGACTTCCCTGATTAAGAACGCTCTGCCTCAAGTGCTATTCACTGTGACTCAAAACAGTATCCTGCGAGATACTACTAACCATATCTAGACATAAGAGTTTATAATCACCCAGTACACCTGTGCCTTTAACATCTACTCATTCCCCTGTCTAACTAAGCAATACACGTGTAGGGTTGTTGCCTGGAGTTTTTGTGTCCTGCCTCTCTCTTATTTGTCCAAGCCCTGGTCTCGAAAGAGAGCCCCGCTACACGCTAGGCGTTTACGGAACGGGAAGCCGGGCGTAAAACACCTACGAAAAGAACGGAGCAGAACAAAACTGAGGTAGGTGTGCTTACCCAATGTAGTGACAGAGGCAAAAAATTTCATTTTAAAAGCTCCTTGACAGATGTGGTTGTTATTTTGAGGACAAAATAACAATCACATTTGTTGAACTCGGAAGATGATGAAGAGTGACAGAGGAAGGGAAGGTTGAGTTCGTTTGATGGGTCTCTTGAGGGAGTCCGCAGCATAGATGGTCCGCAACATAGGGCCATTATTTATGAGAATATAAAGAAAACAATTCTGGTTTGCATCACATTTGACTGGGTATAATTATTATATATTTATATTCATATTACTAGTAGATTGTTGGTATTGTTTGTATTTGTAATCACTACCCCTTATGTCAAAATGTAAACATTAGACACGAAAACAAGGCTTACGTTATCAATGGTGTTCTTACGGCTTACGCTTCCATTAGTGGGCTCCCAGGAGACTGTCTTAGGATTTCTTATTGCTGTTAAGAAGAAGGAATATCAGGTTGTTGTTTGGAGACAACCATAATGATTAATAATAATGATAATAGACTAGCCAATGCTATAAGTTAGTCCTACCTAGACTATGCCTTAATATTTCATGAGTTGGTCTTGTACCTACGGTGAATTTTACATCTAAAAGCACTTTGCTTTATTATTTATTGATCATATACTTTTTTTTTTATCGTGGATGACAAAAGTTTATATTGAGTCTATGAAGTATTAACTGACGTACAATCACGTTTTTTTGGCAATTGAAACTTCATGAGTACCTTAAATGATGGTGCTTTGAGTCATCAGGTAGAGTTTATTATATGAAGCATATGATAATCTGTTACTTCCTCATTATGTACCATTATTGACATCCCAAGATTTATGTGATTATTATAATGATTGTTGTAAGTTAGTGCATTTTAAGCATTGACATAACTATCATTGTTTTTATATCATGTTTCAGTCTAGTTTGCCATTGATAATAAGTTCTGAATGTTGACAAAACTTTTGCAGTTATTAACAGAACTATGGATGTCAATCCTTTATGTATAATACTTGTAAAAAATGGTAGTAAAGGCGATAGGCTTTTGTTCCGGTACCCATACTCAGCTGACATCACTTTGGAAACTAAATCTAAAAGTAAGAGCTTATTCCAGTATAAGGTAATGTTAAACTATAAGCAGTTGATAGGATAATTGTAACTGCATAATCTTTTTTGGTCAGTTTATGTTTTCAGGCAAGCTTGGAATTTTATTTGATAGTATGTTTTGCATTTTTTTTTTTTCCAATCAGTTTTTACCTTCATTTCTGTCATAGGTCAACTGTTTCCAAATTATGTCCTCTCCCTCTCTGACAGCAGTGGGGGATTGGTGGGTAATCAGGGGTTTGGGTGGGAGAGTTTGGCTGAAACAAGAGAAATGAATGTGAAAATTGATGGAATCACAAAGCAAAATTAATAAACTGTTAAGTTTTACAATGTTGGCAGTGTAGTTAGTAGTATTGAAACAATACTGGAATATATGGTAGTATTTCAGTATGAAAGCTAAAAGTTAATCATGCTTAAGACAAAAGTGCTTCCAAGATTTCCAGAAAGAGTTCAGTTTTTTAGTTAGTTGTCATTACAGTTTGTGGTAGGTGGTGGCAACCATCATCCACTCATTTGATGTAGTGCTGCCTACTTCTTCCTTCACATTTATCATTCTTTTTCTGTGTCTGCCGTCTTCCCTTCCTGTTTCTCCCATCTTTCCTGTTTTTTTAATTTTATTACGGTACTCTTCTTTCCTTTTCAGGCGGCATTACATTGAGTGACAAGCCCAATGGTTTCCTGTAAGCCAGGAAACCATTTACAGTGCTGAGTGGTAACCATGTAATCAACCCACACATGTTCCCAACATGTCAGCAAGTGGGTTGGCAGAGAGTTAGTGCCCCTCCTTGTAAAACAACTACGGTAACTCAGACAAACAGCAATCCTTTATGGGATTATGACATCTGGCAATAGGTAGATAGATACCGGTAGATCTTTACAGTTAATAAAAATGACTTCATACTATACGCCTACAGGAATCATAAACCAGTAGAAAAGTAAAAAGTTCATCTACTTTATACAGTATATATACCATATATCTATCTATCTATCTATCTATCTATATCATCTATCTATCTATCTATCATCATCATCTATATATATATACCGGGTATATATATTCCAGTATCGTCCCCACTTCGGTCAGGATAGGCCAGTCTTGCAGTGGACCTACAAACGGCTGATGAGATGATATATATATATATATATATATATATATTTTTAATAACAGAGCGGAGGAAGGAAAAACGAATAAAAAAAATAATAACAATAATCCATTCACCAGATTACTGGTGTTCTCTGTTCATAAAATATCCGTAACAGTTAGAAACAGCTGTGGGTTGAAATTTGGAGGGAAACAACTCTGGAGAAGCGAGTTCCAGAGAGATGCAGTTTGGGGAATGAAAGAATTCTGATAGGCAGAAGTTCTGCAATATGGCTGTGTGACATTCCAGTCATGAGTGCTACCAGATGCCCGTGTAGCACGAGGGAAGGCATGGAGAGGTGGCACCATGGATGCAACTTCGTCTGAGCATTTGCCAAAAAAATATCTGTAAAATAATGCAAGGGCGGCAACATTCCTTCTTACTTTGAGGGGAGGTAGTTTATTTGTAATGGCAGGGTTAATAAGTCCAACAGCTTTGTTGTGAATTTTGTCTAGTTGTTTTAATGCAACCTCTTCATATCCATTCCACAAGGGTGAGCATTATTCAAGCTGAGAGTGCACATGACTCTTATAAATTATAGCTAACTGCTTATCAGTGAAGTTACGGACTCTGTACAATAATCCAAGTTTCTTTGAGGCGGTTTTAGCAAGTGATCTAACATGAGAGGTCCAGCTGAGGGCATTGTTAAGTGAGATGCCAAGAATTTCAATACTTTTGGAGATGGGAATATTAGTAGCACTGAAGGTAATGTACGAATCTGGCAATATCTGTCTATTAGTAAATTGTATATTTTCAGTTTTACTAGCATTAAAAGAGACAAGGTTGTTTTGTCCCCATTCACTGATCATAGATAGGTCTTGATTTATGGAGATGGCTGTACTGAGTTGAGAGGTAGAGATATTAGACTTTGTAAATGGGTGGCTGAGTGTGAATGAACTATGTAACGTTGAGTCATCTGCGTATGAGTGGATGGGATTGTGGGTGACAGATAAGAGATCATTAATATGAACCAGAAATAGGGTTGGCGGCAGAACTGACCCCTGCGGCACGCCGGCGTTGATTGAGTGGAAATTGGAATATACATCATCTACTTTTACTCTTATTTTCCTGTCACTAAGATATGAAGAAATCAAAGGAACAAAAGACGTTAGTCCATGGCAAGGGAGTTTGGACAGCAGGGAACGGTGCCATACTCTGTCGAAAGCTTTAGAAATATCAAGAGCTACTGCATGAGTTTCTCCATGTTGATCAATTGATTGATGGATGGTATGAGTTAGGAGATTGATTATGTCAGTGATGGATCTTTCGTGGTGAAAACCATATTGTCCATCACTAATTAAGTTGTTGGATTCAAGATGTTTAACAATGTGCTTATTGATTAGTTTCAAATGCCTTACCAAGAGAAGATGTGACAGCTATTGGTCTGTAATCAGAGGGGTCAGAGGAACTTCCTTTCTTCGGAATTGGGTGGATAGTGGCATCTTTCCATGAATTTGGGAATAAAGAAGTACTTATGCATAATCTGAATAATTTAGCTAGAACAGAGGCAAGTTCAGGGGAACACTTTTTGAAAACAATTGGCGGAATTCCATCTAGGCCTGGAGCTTTGTTTGTAGGTAAATTGTCTAGGATGGATTGTACGTATCTTGTCTGTATTTTAAGTGGGTCAGTTTCGGGAGAATCAAGTTCTAGTATTGGGACTTTCTGGCTGTTATCGTCTACGGTAGAGTTGCTGGCAAATGTACTGGCAAAAATATCTGCTTTCCCATGCGGATCATTTGTAATGTTGCCATCTGTAGATTTTAGTGGGGGAATAGAAGATGACTTGTTAAAGTTATTATTGAAAGAATTAAGAGTTAACCAGAATATTTTATTGTCATTAGGGTTGTTAAGTAGTTTTGATGTTTGCTGTTGAAGAAAGTTTGATTTAGCTAGATTTAAAACAGCTTTTGCATGATTGCTAGCAATTTTAAAATGAGAAAGTGATTCAGATGTTTTTTATTTTAAGTAAGAGTTATATGCTAATGACTTTTGGGCTGTTGCTCTGGCACAGTTGCCATCAAATATATATACAGTACAGTAAAACCTTGATATAACAGACTTCAATAGACCAGAATTCATATTTATTGTACTTGAGGAGCTACCAGACCAAATTCCTATATATATTGGAAAAATTCTGATAAAGACATGAGCTGTCTGGACTGCCTGACCACTTCAGCTATGTTCACCACGAAAGGTAAATAAAGAACATGTTCATTAGAGTACAGTGCAGTATTATTCTATCTATCTATCTATTGCCAGACGCCTCAATCCCGTTTGGGGTGGCCACAAACAAATCGCCTCCAAGTCGCCCTGTCCCCCGCCATTTCACTACCCTGCTCCCAACTCACACCCCCCTCTCTCATATACCTCTCCACCCCATCCCTCCATCTCATCCTCGGCCTCCTCCTCCCTCTTCCCCCCTCCACCTCACTCACATACACTCTCTTCGTCAGTCTTTCACCCTCCATCCTCTCCACATGGCCAAACCACCTCAGTGTGTTCCTCATAACGCTCCCTATCACATCCACATCAACACCACAACGTTCCTTTATATCCTCATTCGTCAGCCTATCTCTCCATGTGACTCCACAGGCTCCTCTTAAATAACTCATTTCCACTGCTCTCACTGTTGACTTGTGTCCTTCCAACAACGTCCTCTCACTGTTGACTTGTGTCCTTCCAACAACGTCCAAGCTTCACTTCCGTACGTTAGAGTTGGTATCACAATACTGTCATGTAGTAACTTTTTCACTTCCATGCTCACTTCCCTGTTTCTTATCACTGCTTTCAAAGAACCAGCTACCTTTCTTCCCTGCTGTACCCTTTCAAGCACTTCACCCTCCAAACCTTCATCCTTACTCATCACACTACCCAAGTACTTAAACGTACTCACATTTTCCAATTCCTCACCATCCAACCTCGCTGTACATTCACTGACTTCACCTCTCTCAAAGACCATCACTTTACTCTTCCCTACATTCACCTTCAGATTCCGTTTCTTACACACTCTCCCAAACTCATCCACCAAGCCTTGCAGCTCCCCTTCGTCTTCACTCAACAACACAGTATCATCTGCAAACAACAGTACAGGGAGTTTCCAAACACTATCCTCTCTCACCAGGGCCACTCCAACATCCACTGCCCTACCTTGTACCTCTTTTATTACCCCATCCATGTACAGATTGAATAACCATGGAGACATGACACATCCCTGTTTCAACCCAACTTTCAAAGAGAAAAATACACTTAGTTCACCATCCACACGCACTGCAGCCTTCGCACCATTGTACATACTCTTCACAGCATTCAACAACTTCCCATCTACTCCATATATTCTTAACACTTTCCACAATCCTTGTCTATCCACCCTGTCATATGCTTTCTCCAAATCCATGAAAGCCGCATACAACTTCTTTCCCTTCTCTAGAAACTTTTCCATTAAAGATCTAAGAATGAATATCTGATCTAAACAACCTCTTCCCTTCCTAAAGCCTCCCTGTTCTTCTCCAACTAATTTCTCTGTTCTTTCTCTAACTCTGTCAATAAGTATCCTACCATACACTTTTCCTATTATACTAAGAAGACAAATGCCCCTGTGATTACCACACACTTCTTTTTCCCCTTTTCCTTTGTACAAGGGAATAATTATACCTGACTTCCAATCCTCCGGGACTGCATATATATTCCCTACGTGTCAAGTGGGGTTGGTGGAGGATTAGTGCCCCTCCCTGTAAAACAATTAACTCTAAGCCATTGGCCACCCCGTCTGGGATACATGGCGTCTGGCAATGAATGAATGAATGAATGAATATATTATACCATTTGATTAATGTGGTGAAGTTATAACACAGTATAGTACTGCAATGGTAGTCAAAACAGTTTAGAAACCGCTCATGCGATCCGGACTAATGTCTGATATATCGGAAAAAGTCCGGGTTAGCAGGGGGAAGTCTAGATGTTACTTTTATCTGAATTTCACATTTTTTGGAATGGTTTGGCCCCCAGTTAGTCCATTATAGTGAAGTCTTACTGTATATATATACGGTATATATATATATATATATATATATATATATATATATATATATAGATATAGATATATACAGTATATATATACAGTAATCCCTCCAATGTCCGACGTAATAGAGCCAAAGGCATGTCTGGATAGTGATCCTGTCCGGATATTGAGCCCCAGCCTCTGGACTTGTACTTATGGACCCTAACTCAGAAAAACACTTACAGTGGGGCACCAATTTTCGCGCCTAATTGGGTCCAAAAATAATGCGCGAAAGTGGAATTAGCGAAAGTTGGGGCATTGTCTTTATGGCAAAAAGGCTAATTGGTTCCCGGTTATTCTAAAGTAACATCAGATTTTCATTTTCACTTGCAATACAGTACATCAAATCACTATTGTACATTGCATTGTGAGATACAAACAATAAAAACTGTACAGTACACATTATATGAGGAGAAACATACCACAGAGACCAGGTTGAGGTGTTTAAGGGATGTTGGGGGTAAGTATCCGAGGCGCGTGGCGGGCTTATTTAGCCACGCCAGACGTATTGGCGCCACCTCTTGCTGCCTCGCTACCACTCTCTCTCTCTGCCTCCTCAGATGCAACTTGATGCAACACTTCCACTCTGTGCTGAATTTCCCTTTGTGCTAGGTTCTCTTGAACAAATCCATCGAAATCTTCATCCAGGTTAAGCTCCACTTTTTATCACCACCACTGCCTCCTGGCCCTCCCCCCACACCACCAGGCTCTCCCCCCACACCACCAGGCCCTTTCCCCACACTACCAGGTATAGTAGAGGCCATTGAACCGTGAGAATCCAACACAATGGAGCTAGCACGCTCGTACACAATGGCGGGAATGGGTGGACAGAGTGTTGACATGACGTCATTCAAGATGGCGGTGGGTTGCGGGCGGGCGGTGGGTTGCGGGCGGGCGGTGCAGGAAATTCAAAGTTCAAAATATTGTCCCAAACCCAAAATTTGTGCGCGAAAATCGATTTTTTTCAAGCGAAAGTGGAAGTTAGGGAATATTTGGTGCATGCCGCAAAAGTGGATTCCGCGAATCCTGCTGTAGCGAAAGTTGGTGCACTACTGTATACAACTCCCTCTGGACATGCATTGCACCTATTTAAGACCCAAATCACACCAATAAGGGACATAAAAGACTGAAATAAATGCAAAAGAACCATAAAATGAGGTTTTAGAGGTGAGTTTATACAATATTAAACATTCTGGGTACTTACAAGTCCCTGGCTCCTGGACTGGTTTGAACCACCAGTTTGCAGTCCACAGTTAATCCTCTGCACTCTAAATTCTAATTTCTTAACACTGCACAACACTGTAAATTCCCGTGTGTTCTAGTGGCGAGGTATTGCAGTTTATTCACTGTTTATTCACAAAAAACAAGCACCTGTGGCTTGCACTGCTATAAACATCTACTCTCAATCGGAGTTTGGCTGTGACTGTTGATGATGGCGGGGTAACAGAGTTGCCAGATCGCAACGGCCACATTACCAATCTCCTCAACTTTCATTACCAAATTTAACTTTTCATTACCAATTTTGTAAAGCTAGCATTTATTCTTCACTAATTATATATGCAAGTGGAAATACATGTAATCACTCTCCTTATAGTTAACACCATGTTGATTATTTTCACACTATGTAGGGTATCAGATTAATCAGAGAGAGCAAACAATCCACCATCTCCATCCTGTGTATCCTCATACATGTGAAAAATCCATTTGGTAATGCATTATTCTGATTCATTACCAAACTAATTTTTCATTACCAAATTGGCCCACACTTGGTAATGAAAAATACCAAATGGCAACCCTGACAGGGGAGGGGGAGGAAGGAAGGGGTGAAGAGACCATGGTGTAACAGCTGTTCAGTGCCATGCGCCAATTTCAAATTATGGGAGGGAAAAAAGTCAGATTTTTTTTAAATTTTTTTGCGGTTTTTGGCCCATTTTGGGAATATTGGATCCCGGGATGATTATGTCCGGTTAGTGGGGATGTTCGGATATTGGACGTTCAGATATTAGAGGGATTACTGTATATATATATATATATATATATATATATATATATATATATATATATATATATATATATATATATATATTTATATATATACTGTATATATATATATATATATATATATATATATATATATATATATATATATATCCATATATTGTATCATATCATCTATCTATCTAGCTAGCTATCTATCTATTGCCAGACGCCCTAATCCCGTACGGGGTGGCCACAAACAAATCGCCTCCACGTCGCCCTGTCCCCCGCCATTTCATTACCCTGCTCCCAACTCACACCCCCTCTCTCATATACTTCTCTACTCCATCCCTCCATCTCATCCTCGGCTTCCCCCTCCCTCTTCTCCCCTCCACCTCACTCACATACACTCTCCTCATAAGTCTCTCACCCTCCATCCTCTCCACATGGCCAAACCACCTCAGTGTGTTCCTCCTAACGCTTCCTATCACATCCACATCCACACCACAACACTCCTTTATATCCTCATTAGTCAGCCTGTCTCTCCATGTGACTCCACAGGCTCCTCTTAAATAACTTATTTCCACTGCTCTCACTCTTGACTTGTGTCCTTACAACAACGTCCAAGCTTCACTTCCATACGTTAGAGTTGGTATCACAATACTGTCATGTAGTAACTTTTTCGCTTCCATGCTCACTTCCCTGTTTCTTATAACTGCTTTCAAGGAACCAGCAACATTTCTTCCTTGTTGTACCTTTTCAAGCACTTCACCCTCCAAACTTCCATCCCTACTCATCACACTCCCCAAGTACTTAAACGTACTCACATTGTCCATTTCCTCACCATCCAACCTCACTGTACATTCACTGACTTCACCTCTCTTAAAGACCATCATTTTACTCTTCCCTAAATTCACCTTTAGATTCTGTTTCTCACACACTCTCTCAAACTCATCCACCAAACCTTGCAGCTCCCCTTCGTCTTCACTTAACAACACAGTATCATCTGCAAACAACAGTACAGGGAGTTTCCAAACACTACCCTCTCTCACTAGTGCCACTCCAACATCCACTGCCCTACCTTTATCTCTTTTATTACCCCATCCATGTACAGATGAACAACCATGGAGACATGACACATTCTTGTTTCAACCCAACCTTCAAAGAGAAAAATTCACTCAGTTCACCATCCACATGCACTGCAGCCTTAGCACCATCATACATGCTCTTCACAGCATTCAACAACTTCCCATCCACTCCATATATTCTTAATACCTTCCACAATCCTTGTCTATCCACCGTGTCATATGCTTTCTCCAAATCCATGAAGGCTTCATACAAATTTCCCTTCTCTAGAAACTTTTCCATTAAAGATCTGAGAATGAATATCTGATCTACACAACCTTTTCCCTTCCTAAAACCTCCCTGTTCTTCTCCAACTAATTCCTCTGTTATTTCCCTAATTCTGTCAATAAGTATCCTACCATACACTTCTCCTATTACCGTACACTTAGAAGACAAATGCCCCTATAATTACCACACACTTCTTTTTCCCCTTTCCCTTTGTACAAAGGAATAATTTTACTTGACTTCCAATCCTCTGGGACTCTACCTTCCTCCCAGGCCAATCTGCACATCCTCCACATTCATTCTACTATTATCTCTTCCCCATGCTTCAGCATTTCACCACACACTCCATCAATTCCTGGGGCTTTCCCCAATTTGTCTTTCTTCATTGCTTCCACAACTTCTATCCAACTGATTTCTTCCTGTCTTCTCACCTCCCTCCTTCTGCCAGCCATTCCCCAGCCACTTCTACTCGCATTACTTCCATTCTTTATGTTCAACAATTCCTGAAAGTGTTCTCTCCATCTGCTCACTTTTTTTCCCTCTTCTACCATTTTTATCTTTCACTTCCCTACTAACTTCACTGCCACCCCGTCTTACTCTCTTCACCTCTTTCCAGAACATTTTCTTACAGTCCCTCCACTTTAAACTCAAGTTCCTTCCAAATTCCTCATCCACTCCCTTCTTGCTCTTTCTTACTAATCTTTTCATCTCTCTCGTCCTTTCTACATGTAACTCTCTCTTACACCTCTCGACTTCTTCCACGCCCCTATTTCTCATCCATTCATTGTATGCTTTCTTCTTTTGTGCCACAGCCTGTCTCACCTCTTCATTCCACTTTGCTGTTCCTTGCATCCCCTTCCATCTTCTCTTCACCCCACACACCACCTCACATGCTGCACATATTTCTTCTGTGAATATCTTGCACACACCTTCCACATCCCCCATCTGCTCCAATTCATATTTACCCAATCGTTCCTCCACTTCTCTCTTATATTCTGCCATTTTCTCATCCTCTTGTAACCTTTCCACTCTCCTTGGAACTACTCATACCTCCTGTCCTTTCCTTCTTCAATTTCTCCATCTTACTTGGATCATGATTCTGGCCACCACCAAGTAGTGGTCAGAAAGTCCACTCCCCCAATCTCTATAAGCTCTTGCATCCATTACACAGCTTCACATCCTTTCATCCACACACTCATAATCAATCATTGCCTTCCTTTCATTCAGTTCACCACCCACATTATATATATATATATATATATATATATATGCACACTATACAGTATATACTGTATATACACAGAGGTATATATATACATATACAGTATTATATAGCCACATCTTGTATTAAATGTATCATATCATATCTTATAAAGGCTCCAATATGCTTGCATATGTTAGCCTTGGTCACCTGATGGTGGCTGTCCATGCTGCACGATCTCTGGCAGCCTCCCTATTCAGTCAGTTATCACTGACCTTGTCCCAGATCTTTTTCAATCTGCCTCTCGCGTCCTTACCCCCGACATTCACATTTCTCACTTTCCACACCAAACTGTCTTCTCCATCCTTTCCTTATGCCCAGGTCATCTATATATGCCTTTGTCAGTACAAGCTATATACTGTACAGTGTAACTAAAGATAGCTACTAGCTATACTTGAAATACAAGTATATCTTATTTAGTCAGTACATTGCAAGAATATTTACTTCATTTACCCTTTCAGTGTATCAGTACTTTATGTACTGGGTATTGTAACTGATATACTGTACATTAAAAAAAAAATCTTTTGTACTGTAGCTACCTGTACTGATTATGAACAAAAGTAGGTAGGCTTATAGAGGAATGTGTACTGTATAACCACACCTATAGCCCTTTCAGATGAATGAAGTATATTATCTTGTATTCATGACAGCTGTTTCCAGAGTACTGTATTAAGTGAAGAGACACTTTCTGAACTGGTGGTGTTAGACTGTACAGTAACCTTAATTAACCCCTTGTCCAGTAGTGTTCTGATGAACAAGATGTCACCATATTGAAAGGGCTAGACTGTTTTTAGTGAAAAATATTGTGACAGGATATCTGTATACATGCATATATAAAAGAATATGTCTGTCTGTCTGTCTGCAAATCAAGGGGGATGCATATAGAACTCTAAACAGCTGTAACAGGTGTTATTTTTTTTACAACAAATTTAAATGTGTACGTTACAGTTGCTAAACTGGCACCCCTGATGGCAAAGATTAGAACTAATCAAAAATAATCAGATCAGCATGCTGGAAACTATCTACAGTATCTGTTGCCAGTCGCCTTAATCCCATAAGGGGTGGCCACAAACAAATTGCCTCCGTGTCACCCTGTCCCCCCACCATTTCACTGCCCTGCCCCCAGCTCACACCCCCCCTCTCTCATATACCTCTCCACTCCATCCCTCCATCTCATCTTGGTCTCTCCCTTCCTCTCCCCCCCTCCACCTTACATACACTCTCTTCGTTAGTCTCTCACTCTCCATTCTCTCCACATGTCCAAACCACTTCAGTGTATTTACCTATTTGTATTTACCTATTTGTAGTATACAGGAATTGAGCAATGCTCGTGTTGTCCTGTCTCCATATCCACATTTATCAAGTCTACCTTTACACACACGAATGTTTTTCTCATGCACCACCTCTTTGTCTAAGTCGTTCCAAATATTTAAGAATATACCTAATTGTGATATACACGGAATGTACTATGCTCGTGGGTTTCCGTCGCTGTTTCTCAATAAGTCGAATTTAACTTTAAACTCGTTTATGTTTTTAGACTGGACGATCTCTTTGTCCAGGCTATTCCATAAGTCTATACTTCTGTAAGGAAAGCTATATTTCTTGATATCCTTCAAGCAGCTTGACTTTTTCAATTTCATTCCATGTCCTCTTGTTGCTTTCTTATCCCATACAAACAGATCTTCTTTGTCAATTTTATCTACTCCCACCATGGTCCTGAACACCGCAATCATGTCTCCCCTCTTCTCTCTTCTCTCTTCTCTTCTCTCAATGCGTTCTATGACATCTATATCCACAATGCTTCTTCACGTCCTCATTTGTCAGTCTGTCTCTCCATGTAACTCCACATGTTCCTCTCAGATAACTCATTTCCCCTACTCGCACTCTTGACTTGCACCCTTCCAACAAGGTCCAAGCTTCACTTCCATACCTTATGTTAGAGTTGGTATCACAGTACTGTCATGCAGCAACCTTATTCCTTCCATACTCACTTCCCAGCTTTTTATCACTGCTTTCAGAGAACCAATCACCTTTCTTCTTTGTTGAACCCTATCAAATACTGCATCCTCCAAACTTCCATCCTCACTCATCACACTACCCAAGTACTGTACAGTACTTAAATGCATTCACATTTTCCATTTCCTCATCGTCCAACCTCACTGTAAATCCAGTGACTTCTTTAACTCTAAGACCATAACTTGACTCTTCCATACATTCACCTTTAAATTCTATGTCCTACACACTCTTCCAGACTCATTCACCTAGCCATCCAGTTCCCCTTCATCTTCACTTAACAATACAGTATCATCTGCAAACAACAGTACAGGGAGTTTCCAAACACTGACCTCTCTCATTAGGGCCACTCCAACATCTGCCGCCCTACCTTGTATCTCTTTTATACTGTAACTCCATTCATATACAGATTGAACAGCCATGAAGACATGGCACATCCCTGTTTCAATCCAGTATTCAAACAGAAAAATTCACTCAAGTCACTATCCACATGCACTGCAGCCTTAGCTCCCTCATACTTACTCCTCATGGCATTTGACAACTTCCCATTTACTCCATATACAGTATCTTAACATTTTCCACATTCCTTGTCGATCCACACTGTCATATGCTTTCCCCAAGTTCATGAAGGCTGCATTCAACTTCTTTCCCTTCTCTAAAAACTATTTCGCTAAAGACCTAAGAATGAATATCTGATGTTGGAAACATGCTAGCAAATTACCGTAGACTTTTTACTCCTACAACCTCATCATTCTTAACTGCAGTGGGTCGAATGGGTGGACTTATTGGTGGGGTGGGCACGATGAGTGGGGTGGGAGGGTAGTTGGATAATAGGTCCATGGTAGGAATAAGTTCATGGGGAGTACTGTATATCCTTGGGGAAATGGAATCGAGGTGGAACATAGGTTCATCAGGTAAATTGGGACCCCTGGAGTCTTCTCCGACAGGGAGAGTGGCCATCCAGGGTTCCACGTAATGCCGGTATGCATGATCATAGGGTTTTGACCAGGCAGCACTGGGTTCCCCTGCTAGTATGTTATAAAAACCTAAGATAATCTCACCTAGATTTCTGTTTTACTCCCCAGTGAACCTGGAAACATCTGTTTCATTTATTCTTCCCATCTCCTGATGATTTTATTCATCATAGGATAATGTTTTTTTAACTGAACAGGTGACATATAGGCATAATATATACTTTTATTATGAGAGGATTTTCCTAAGTTAAATAAAATTGTTTGGTAGCTAGCAGTAAGACTGAAAAAGGGATGTCACTTGGATGCATTGAGTTAATGTGGGTGTATAAATTGCCTCACCCTGCCCTAGGGTGGGAAAGGTGGTCCGGATGATGATGATGATGATGATAAATTGCTGGCTCAGTTTTCACCCAAGAAGCAAAACTATTTCTAATTAAGAACCAGAAAAACAAGAGAGGCACACATTTCATTAATGTACTTCAACACAAGCTTCATCCCTTTCTTGTAGATACTGTACAGGCAGTCCTCATTACAAGTATAGAATGTGTAATAAAATATCACAACTTTCCCCATGCAGTGGGTTGTTTAAATAGGGAAAACTGGCAATTCACCTTTCTAGGGAACAGTAGGTATGGAATGTTAATAATTTTGTTAATAAATGTTTTTGTAATACAGTGTACTGTACTGTATTTTGTGAATTTTATTGCCAAAAAAGACAGCTTATAATAAGGATTTACTGCACTGTATATGCCACAAACCTTATATGTTAGTAAAAGGAAAGTTAAGGTGATGGTTGTAATTACGTAAGATTCCAGAATTAGATTGGACTAGCATGAAGTAATTTAACTTATGAAGTGAAATTTTGTGCTAATTTTAGGTTTAGGATCATGCTGTGTTGTACAGTAATAAATGTTTTTTTTTTATGTTTTTTTTTTTTTTTTTATAGATAAACGACCTACACCTTATTCCCTGATTACGGAGGGATATATCCAGAGCCCTCCAGAAACCCATACATCAAATATATCCAATGGAAAGTTGGTTGGCTTTAGTGATAAGGTAAGGTACCAATATACAGCAGATTGGAAGGTTGCTCATGTAGAATAATGTTTGTGTAGTAGAGAGAAGAAAATCTGTATGCATCGTTGTTCTGTAGTATAATTTCCAAAGCAAAATATTTGTGTACAGTATAAGATGTGCTGTATGTACTGTATGGAATAAATTATTGTATTCATGTACATGATATACAGTAGTACTGTATATGCAGTACTATGGTAGGACAAATCTAAACTGGCAGCTAGGGTGGGGCACGAAGCTCTGTACAGTGTTGCCATGTTTTCCATACATGCGATGCCCCCCCCCCCTCTCTCTCTCTCCTGGGGGAGATGTGCGTCACCCTGGGAAATTTTGTTTCTTTTATGAGTGACTTATAAACTTATGCTTTCATTTCTTTATTTTTTATTATATCTAATTATATTTAACCCCTAAACCGCGGACTTGTTTTGCTTTGACTTGCGGCTCCCGCGGGCATATTCGCGCTCCTACTGACTCTCTAAAAATATTTTCCAAAAATCATTTATTAGTCCTAGAATATTAACATTACATATGCATATGGCACATACCTTCAGCTTTCTCCTGGGATGTTTGTTGAGCCTTCGTCGAGTACAGTAGGACTTGTGGAGACCTCTGAAGTAGGGTAACGAAGTTGAGAGGCGGAAGAGAGAGTTATATGTGGAAAGGAAGAGAGAGGTGAAAAGATTAGTAAGAGAGAGTAAGAAGAGAGTGGATGAGGAATTTGGAAGGAATTTGAGTGTAAAGTGGAGGGACTGTAAGAAAATGTTCTGGAGAGAAGTGAAAAGAGTAAGACAGGGTGGAAGTGAAGTTAGCAGGGGAGTGAAAGATAAAAATGGTAGATTACTAGTGGAGAAGGGAGAAAAAGTGAGCAAATGGAGAGAACACTTTAAGGAATTGTTGAACGTGGAGGATGGAAGTAATGCGAGTATAAGTGGCTGGGGAATGGCTGGCAGAAGGAGGGAGGTGAGAAGACAGGAAGAAATCAGTTGGATGGAAGTTGTGGAAGCAATGAAGAAAGTTAAATCGGGGAAAGCCCCAGGAATTGATGGAGTGTGTGGTGAAATGCTGAAGCATGGGGGAGAGATAGTAGTAGAATGGATGTGGAAGATGTGCAGATTGGCCTGGGAGGAAGGTAGAGTCCCGGAGGATTGGAAGTCAGGTATAATTATTCCCTTGTACAAAGGAAAAGGGGAAAAGTAGTGTGGTGGAATCAAAAGGGCATTTGTCTTCTTAGTATAATAGGAAAAGTGTATGGTAGGTTACTTATAGACAGAGTTAGAGAAAGAACAGAGAAATTAGTTGGAGAAGAACAGGGAGGCTTTAGGAAGGGAAGAGGTTGTGTAGATCAGATATTCATTCTTAGATCTTTAGTGGAAAAGTTTCTAGAGAAGGGAAAGAAGTTGTATGCGGCTTTCATGGATTTGGAGAAAGCATATGACAGGGTGGATAGACAAGGATTGTGGAAAGCAATGAAAATTACGAGGGCATATGACCTTCCCACTTGCGATTGTTTGCCGCTGGTGTTCTGTCATTTATTATTCATAAAACCCCTCATGCTTTATATTTGACAGAGTTAGAGAAAGAACAGAGTTAGTTGGAGAAGAACAGGGAAGGCTTTAGAAGGGAAGAGGTTGTGTAGATCAGATATTCATTCTTAGATCTTTAGTGGAAAAGTTTCTAGAGAAGGGAAAGAAGTTGTATGCGGCTTTCATGGATTTGGAGAAAGCATATGACAGGGTGGATAGACAAGGATTGTGGAAAGTGTTAAGAATATATGGGTAGATGTGGAAGTTGTTGAATCCTGTGAAGAGTATGTACGATGGTGCGAAGGCTGCAGTGCGTGTGGATGGATGAACTAAGTGAATTTTTCTCTGTGAAAGTTGGTTTGAAAGCAGGGATGTGTCATGTCTCCATGGTTGTTCAATCTGTACATGGATGGGGTAATAAAAAACAGGTAGGGTAGTGGATGTTGGAGTGGCCCTGGTGAGAGAGGATAGTGTTTGGAAACTCCCTGTACTGTTGTTTGCAGATGATACTGTGTTTTTGAGTGAAGACGAAGGGGAGCTGCAAGGCTTGGTGGATGAGTTTGAGAGAGTGTGTAAGAAACGGAACCTAAAGGTGAATGTAGGGAAGAGTAAAGTGATGGTCTTTGAGAGAGGTGAAGTCAGTGAATGTACAGCGAGGTTGGATGGTGAGGAATTGGAAAATGTGAGTACGTTTAAGTATTTGGGTACTGTAGTGTGATGAGTAAGGATGGAGGTTTGGAGGATGAAGTGCTTGAAAGGGTACAGCAGGGAAGAAAGGTTGCTGGTTCCTTAAAAGCAGTGATAAGAAACAGGGAAGTGAGCATGGAAGTAAAAAAGTTACTACATGACAGTATTGTGATACCAACTCTAACGTACGGAAGTGAAGCTTGGACATTGTTGGAAGGACACAAGTCAAGAGTGAGAGCAGTGGAAATGAGTTATTTAAGAGGAGCCTGTGGAGTCACGTGGAGAGACAGGCTGACGAATGAGGATATAAAGGAGCGTTGTGGTGTGGATGTGGATGTGATAGGAAGCGTTGTGAGGAACACACTGAGGTGGTTTGGCCATGTGGAGAGGATGAGTGAGGTGGAGGGTGGAAGAGGGAGGGGGAGACCGAGGATGAGATGGAGGGATGGGGTGGAGAGGTATATGAGAGAGGGGGGTGTGAGTTGGGAGCAGGGCAGTGAAATGGCGGGGGACAGGGCGACTTGGAGGCGATTTGTTTGTGGCCACCCCAAACGGGATTGAGGCGTCTGGCAATAGATAGATAGATAGAGACGTAGCATTCACTTTCTCATCCTGTATACTCGCTTTGAGAGTGAATGTCACTTTCACCTTCACTTTCATAACTCATTCATACATGCTAGAGTGAAACTTTCACTTTCATTACTCCTAGTATATATACTCGTATTCTTATAATACTACTCATTTACATTTCTTTTTACATTCTCTATTTTATTTACATTATTTCTATTTCTATTTTATTTACACTGTGTTAGGCACTGTCACTTGCAGTAACTTATAAAACTATTTTCCACTGTTCACTTATATTTACATTCATTGCTTTCACTTGCTGTTTACACATTATTTACATTTCCACTTGCACTGTTTTACTCACCAGAAAGATCGTAGTCACTCTCTATCATTTGTCAGCCCTTTACCTCTTTCCACACGAGGTTTAGTAGGGGGTAGAGGTCACAGGGCTCTTTGCATGGGGCTAAAAATCTGCGGAAAATGACAGGCGCGAATCCGACATACTTTCACCTTGAAAGACGGCAGTAAACTGATACTGGTGGCCTGCCTAGGGGAAATGCAATACTGCCAATGTCAGCCTTGTGACAGCTGGTAATATATAGCTATGAAATGATTGGCAGGAAATCTAGACAATACATAATAAATTAGGTAGTTCCAGGTGAATGTAAATATCACCTAGGCTTCTCCCTTCCCTCCTTATATATATTTTTATTACGAGAATAGATTATACGGGATATTTCAAGGGGAAATAAACAGCGAAAATTAGCGAATGAGTGCACGTGAGGTGTTGTTAGGTGATAATTAGCCAATTCCAGGTGTTTGGCACTCTCACTTACCTTATTTTTTTTTTGTATATATTATTTGGTATAAGAATAGGGCATAGGGCTTATTTCAATGGATGAAATCAGTGGAAAATTCCAGGAAAGATTTACTTAGCATAGAAGTAAGTGTGGTGGCCTGCAATAATTAGGTAGTTCCAGGTGAATGTAAATATCACTTAGGCTTCTCCCTTCCTTTCTTATATATATTTTTATTATGAGAATAGATTATACGGCATATTTCAAGGGGAAATAAACAGCGAAAATTAGCGAACGAGTGCACGTGAGGTATTGTCAGGTGATAATTAACCAATTCCAGGTGTATGGCACTCTCACTTACCTTATTTCTTTTTTGTATATATTATTTGGTATAAGAATAGGGCGTAGGGCTTATTTCAATGGATGAAATCAGTGGAAAATTCCAGGGAAGATTTACTTAGCGTAGCACGGCCGGGCAGGCGAGAGGAGAGGGTAATGGAGGGGATGTAGGGAGGGGAGTCAAGAACGGGGAGAAATGGCTAAATTGTCAACAATGGATGGGAGTCCAGATGAGATTAGGAGTGCTGACTAGTGTTGGACATTGGCAGGACTGATAGATGATACAAGCCACCACTTGAAAGCCCGGGTGAATTCAAAATAACACAGAATCACAAAAGTGACACCCCGCGGTATGATCCCTTGCTCCCAAGCGTCACGAAAGTGACGCCTCGCGGTTAAGGGGTTAAAAATATTTATTATTGTTTTACATATGTTGCAAGATGACCTCGCTGGTGCGGCGCCATGATTTTTCATTCAATCACTCTCTCCTTCCTTCCCTCCCTTCCTTCATCCCTCAACACCTCTGGCCTGCATTCCTTCCCCCCCCCCCTCTCTCTCTCTCATCTATGGTGTTTTAGGATACATTTTGGTTATTTTCTTTAACATTATATTGTACATACTGTAAATTTGACTTTATTTCCACACCACCCAGGAGGTAAGGACACAAAGGAAAATGACACGAGGAGGCTCTCGGGTTAGTCTGGGTCTGTGTGAGTGTTGTCGCTCACGAGGGTTTAATGTATTACTTTTTCGTTTACTAAGAAATTGGCATATTTTTACTTATATTCCTGCACATTATCTTATAATCATAATTGTGACATTATTACCCACCCCAGAAATACGGTAAAAGCCAATAAAAGTGACTACATTTTTTTTTAGCAACACTGTAAAATATTTATGCCACGTTTCTGTATTGCCGTATAAAATATTTCATGCATAATAAGTTTACTGTTCTTTCGTATATTATAATACACATGTTAACATTGTATTCATATGTGTTTATCGTGTTTATGATGCCTTTTACATATATAACAGCTGTTTCAATTCACGGGTTTGGGAAACATAGCAACCCTGTACAGGGGGTTGCGCCACACCCTAGCCGCCAGTTTAGATTTGTACCACCATAGTAGGCAAACATAGTACTGTCTCATGCTCATCATTTTTCATATGAATTTTCAGGTTATGTCAAATCTTTTTGCTGTGAAGAGTGAGCTTTGTGATAGCAAGTTTGAACTTAAAGTCAATGATGTCAGATTTGTTGGCCATCCTATTCACCTCAACTCAACTGCCGATATCAGAGCCCGGGACAAGAGGAAGCATTCTTCTATCATACTTTTTAACATTGTATTTGCTCTGAAAGTAAGTTTTTTAGTGTTTATCCTGGGTTTCTGAAGTGTTTCACAATCACAAATGATGAAAAACTTATACAGTAAGACCTCACTCTAATGGACTAATTGGGGCCCAAACCATTCCGAAAAATGCGAAATTCCGATAAAAACGACATCCGGACTTCTATCTATCTATCTATCTATCTATTGCCAGATGCCATAATCCCATAAGGGGTGGCCATTTGACTCTGAGTTATTTGTTTTACGGGGAGGGGCACTCACCCTCCACCAACCCACTTGTTGACATGTAGGGAGCACGGATGGTTTGGTTATATGGTTACAACCCAGCGTTGTAAATGGTTTCTTGGCTTACAGGAAACCATTTGGCTTGTCATTCATTGTAAAGCCACCTGTAAAGGAAAGAAAAGCAATAAGTGACAGGAAAGATGGGAGAAATAGGGAGAGAGGAGGGCAGGCACAGAAAAAGAATGATGAAGGCTAAGGAAGAAATAGACAGCACTACATCAAGTGAGTGGATGATGGTTGCCATCACCTGCCACAACATCCAGACTTTCCCTTGCTAATCCAGACTTTTTTCGATATATCAGACATTAGTCTGGATCACATGAACGGTTTTTAAACTGTTTTGACTACCATTGTGGTACTGTACCGTGTTATAACGTCACTACATTAATCAAATAGTATAATATATGCAATAATACTGCACTGTACACTGATAAACATGTCTTTATTTACATTATTGTGATGAACATAGCTGAAGTGGTCAGGCAGTCTGGACTGCTTCTGGCTTTATCGGACTTTTTCCGATATATCGGAATTTAGTCCGATAGCTCCTCAAGTCCAATAAAAGCGGCTTCCGATCTATTGAAGTCCGTTATATTGAGGTTTTACTGTATATTATTAATGGTGCATGTACCCTATCTCCAGAAAATATTGGTGCATACTCTTGTGTGAACGTTTTGAGATTAGCAACAATAGGTATTGGGATGTGCCAGCTTCTCCGGCTGCATGATGGCAGCCTTGTACTCTTGCTGAGTTGCCAGCTTTTATGTATGGACATATAGGCTATTTTGTCGTACTCATTCCACATGTTTGTAATTACTCAAATATCTGTATAAAAACACCCATATATTGACCAACCCTCCTGACATGTCACAAGTTGAACATATCTTTTCAGTAGTCGTCGATCACACCCTACACTGATACTTTCTGGAGGTAGTGTACCTTTACTCTGTACTGCAGATGTGGATGTTTATTGTAGTGGAACAGTAGGATGAGTAGCTACAGTGTATTCATTGTGCAGCTTAATGGCTAAAAATTGTCATTCGTTGCTGATCCTTTGTTTGGAAATGTTTGTTTTAAAGGGGCTTCCCTGTAAAGTATTTTATATGAAGAATAGCACCCCTTTAATATTGTTCATTCATTTTTTTATATGTTCTGTATAGTACTGTAACTAATACCTTGACTCATGTATCATATCTCTGTAATAAGTGCATGGTAAAAATGTTTTACAGGCAACCCAAAATCATGATGTTGTCAACTGCTACCATGACCTGAGCAAACGTCTGGGTTTAGCTTTACGACATGAGGAATATAGATGCCACTTTTTGTCTTCTGAAGCAAAGCTTATGACTGTAGCCCATGATGAGGTGAGCATAACCTTGATCCCGAGGTCATAATCTTGTAAATCACTGGACTCAAAATTAAAGGTAAGTTGTGTTGGGATTGAGAAGTAGATTATGCTTTGTTGCATATGCATATTAGTATCACTGTCTTTGCATGACATAAGTAGGAAAAATTAAAGCAGTCCTACAGGTCAGGGTGGATTTGCCCTATGTTACAATACTGCACTCTAATTTATGTACCGAGTATTGATATATCTGTATATATTTTTCTCATGCTTTATTCATACACAAGTGCGATACTGTACCACATTGATGCTGTTTATAATTATTAATTCAGTTGGTCCCAGTAATGTGAGGCTTCCTCTTGAGCAGCTGTCATAATAATGCTGTGGTAGTTGATGGCATGCTGTGGGATGGAGACATAACCAAGTACCAAAACCAGCCAAATTCTTTTTGAAATTGGGAATATCAAATCTAAGACATGTAATGTAGCATGTGTTAGTGCAAAAGTCTCAGACTGTACCCGGACTCTACTTTTTAGCTGAGTTCCAAATTTAAAATGATGATTGAGTGACTAGTTACTAAACCTGTGGCTGCATCTCATCTTTATGGTAGTACGTGGTAGGTGGTGATGACCATCATCCACTCATTTGATGTAGTGCTGCCTACTTCTTCCTTCACGTTTATCATTCATTTTCAGTGTCTGTCCTCCTCACTTCCCGTTTCTCCCATCTTTCTCCTCACTCTTTGTTACTCTTCTTTCCTTTTCAGGTGGCTTTACATTGGATGACAAGCCTGATGGTTTCCTGTAAGCCAGGAAACCATTTACAACACTGGGTGGTAACCATATAACCAACCCACACGTGTTCCATATGTGTCAACAGGTGGGTTGGCGGAGGGTTAGTGCCCCTCCTCGTAAAACCACTAACTCAAAGACAAACAGCCATCGTTTATGGGATTGTGGCATCTGGTTATAGATAGACAGATAGGTAGACTTTGCAAGTATTGCAGGGTCATTATTAGCCCATGTATCACATGATTTATTTTATGACATTCATATAATCATGCAGTATGAAATATGAACAGTGGGATTAGTAACATCACTGCTTTAGTCACTGCAATTCAGAGGCACTTGATGCTCAATTTTGCTCAAAGGCATTGTGATGCCCACCGTATATTTATTTCATCATTAATCACAAGAATCTAAGTTCAGAGACTTAATACTGAACTCAGCGTACATATCTCAGTTGCATCATAAAATAATATTGTTAGTGTTATAACAGTTCTTTCTTTTTTCTGTTCATTTTTCTTTTTTCCTTTTTTTTTTTTACAAAATTAAAAAAGATCAGTAGCTAAATATACAGTGATTGATTGTCTTACTCTGAACATATAGTAATCCTTCATTATCTGGACGTACAGTATCCGGGTGTGTTCATTATCCGGATGAAGGACCTTGGCTTTATTAAACCATTATTCAAATTTACTTGCTACTATCTGGATGTAAAAGTCCCCGAGAACTTTGGCTGGTCAACTGACATGTTCAAACATTCGGTATTGTGGCTGCTGGGCTCGAACTGTGAGTGGGAAGTAGGCTGTAACTCACAACCAGAGATAAAATGTCCATCCGCCCCTGTACTGAATGCTTAAAGTCACTTACTGGTCCGATTACTTCCAACAAATCTCCAGCACCTGAGTAAAATGACTGTAACCCACACGCAGTGTCAAAACGTCTGTACACATCTCCACCCAGTGTCCAAAGTCGCACAGCCACTGGGCTAAGTCTTTCCTAACTGCCACTGACAGTGTAACACTGACCGCAAGCACGAGTACATGCTCAGTGACAGTGGTCATCCGCCTCTGTACCAAACATCCAAAGTCGCCCGGTCACCGGGAGTTGTGTTTTCGCATGGCCCCTGGGCGTCTAAGAGACCGCAAGCCACAAGTAAATGTATGATAAAAGTGCCTGTCTGCCTTGTGATAGAAGAGTGAAAATTCTACCCACAGCCTTGCTTCTCCTCCCCTCCCGTCCCTCCTTCATACCCTCCCGGCTTCCCTCTCATTCCCTCAGTCCCTTCCCTCCTTCACATGGATAGCACTGACTCGTGAGTTTTTATTTTGTGTGTGATTTATTTGAATGCTATTGGTCATATCGAAATTCCAAAGTGACCACAAGAAAGCTCATGAAATTCTGCATCTAGACATATGCTTAACTCTTGGAAGGTGCTGGCAAAATTTTGCACTAGGATGGTGAGTTATATGAAGGTAAGTTTTACTCATGAACACTTAATTATTGCTGTATTTCTGTACTTTTACTTATGAGTATTTGTGTTTTTATTAGCTTATAGTATAAACACCAGCAAAGATGATGGTATACCATTTATACCAATTTAACCAATTTCCGGTGGCGTATTTGGCCTTGGAATTTTGTTGTGGCTCAGGAACAGCTATCATTGGTGTCAGACAACTGATTTTCCAACCGTCCTAAGGTTTTTTGTGGATTTTTGTTGTTTATGCATAGTTTCCTTGGTGTTTAGCATTAATATGGATAATCCTATGTGTGTTTTGATGTCAGAATATGGCAGATTGACCTGAAAACTGTGTCAAAGAAGGGTTAATGTGCGTACTGTACAGTAGTGTATACGTATGGTGCTTTTTGGTTTCCTTTTTTTTTTTTTTCATGGTTTTCTCTGTGTTTAGCATTACTTTGGATATTCCTGTGTGTGTTTTGATGTCTGAATATGGCAGATTGACCTGGAAACAGTGCCAAAATTAGGAGGGGTACTGTACATACAGTAGTGTATACGTGTGGTGTTTTTTAGTTTTCGGTGTTTTTTCTTTTGCATGGTTTTCTTGGTGTTTAGCATTACTTTGGATATTCCTGTGTGTGTTTTGATGTCTAAATATGGCAGATTGACCTAAAAATAGTGCCAAAATTAGGAAGGGTACTGTACATACGGTAGTGTATACTGTACGGTAGGTAGGGTGTTTTTGGTTTTCAGTGTTTTTTTTTTTTTTTTTTTTTTTTCCACATGGTTTTCATGGTGTTTAGCATTACTTTGGATATTCCTGTGTGGGTTTTGATGTCTAAATATGCCTGAATGGCCGGAAAACTCTGCCAAAGTAAGCATAGGTACTGTACAGATAGGTTAGGTATAGGTTGGAGGTTGGGTATAGGTAGAAGCTGGGATTAGTATGGGGGGATATTTTTCATTATCGGACATTGCCACTACCCGCACGTGCCTTTGGCTCTGTTATGTCGGATAATTGAGGGACTACTGTACTGTATTAAGTATCATTACTACTGTCCATAACTTCCCCAGAGAGCTAATTGATATATACTTAGTCAGACTTATAGTAAGAGTCTTTTTCATGAAACCAGCATGAGTGGAAACACAACACTAATCAGCTGATGAGAGTTTCAGAGTTGCCATTCTAGTGATTTTTGAATGCTGAATTTGAACCTGGGAATTGCCAGAATGTAACTAAAGAGAAAATCTCCATAAAATCACCAGAAAAGTGCTAAAATTTCTTGAATGTTGCAGAAACTGTAACAGTATACTGCTTCGTGTGTTTTTTTTTTTTTTTTTTTTTTTTTCTGCACTACAAAACTCAGTAGCTTGGAAGCTATCTGTCATTTCACCTTTGAAGAAAAAGCTGCTACCCTGAAATGTTAGCACATCCAAATTTGAAGCACATTAGATGAGAGGCTTCAATGACTATATTTGTGAATACTGTATGACTTGTGTCACCACTGCTTTGGGACCAAGCAAGAATGCTGTAAACAATAGGTGTCATAATTATGGGTATGTAAATGTTAGCTGAGGTTGTAGGCCTTAGTGCCTTTAGCTTAACCTTTCATTAACATCTTTATTTCATTGTTTGCTACCTCCAGATGATGACTTTCATTTTAGGAGAGACTTTTTGAATTATGGGGTTGGTTATAGATTTTAATTATACCATCAGTAATGGAGAACATTCTGAAAATAAATAGTCTCGTGGTAACAAAAATAACAAAAAATTATGTCATGCATTGAAGGGATTAATACTGACCTAGAAGTTGGTGCTGAGTGTTGTATGTATTTTCAGGCCTCCCAGCTACCAGAGGACGGACAAATTTCACCATTCCAGCTGATATTAGATCGCAGCCTTTTGGCCAGACACCTCAGGCAAGCTTATGATGAGTGAGTAGCTTTGTCCTTTTTACTGTCATAGGCATTGCTTGTGGGAGGTAGGGAAGTGTCAGCAAGAGAGATACTGTAGAGACCAATCACTTGTCACAAATCATTAATCTTATACATTCTTTGAAACCATATCCATCTGTTTATCATCCAGCTGCTATAGTAGCTGTTGTCTGCCATAACTGGGGTTTGACACTAGACAAGGATCTTGCACTTCCAGAGGAAAGTACACCAACCAAACCACTGCAGATTAGCCATATTCTTAAAAAATTTTCTTCCCTTGTAGAGGCATGGGATCCGTAGCTGAATTGCTGTTCTTAAAATACTCCTTCCCATCCTGAGGTGCTCGAAGGGAAAGATTTTTTTCTGCGAGCAGGACAGTTATGGGAACCTGAAGGAATTGTATGACCCATCTCTTCAGAATTTCCATAGCAATTTTTGTACACTCTGTTGTGGTTCATTGTCTTATATATATTAATAATGTTGAAGGAAATTGATGTGTAATCTCATTATTTTATTTATTTTTATACTAAAATTTAATCACTATCTGTATATCTTTAAAAAGTATTACCAATGTTGGCTGAGATGTTTAGCCAGACACAAACAGAGCAGATGACGTATTACCTTCTATATTCATCCAGTCTTCTGTTATCTGACACTGACAAATCTTCTTCATTAAGGCCAAGGTCACACAAGGTTTTTTCTCTAAGAAACATTTTGCTCGGTAGTTTGCCTAGAAAAGGAAAATTTGCCGTGAAGGACACATGAGTGGTTCAGCTTGTGTCTTCCAGCTGAAAAAAAACTAGTGAGCACCGCCATGCAGTAAATGAGATGGACGATAAACAAGTTGTCCATATACAGTACTTATGAATAACAAGTCTGGAGATAATAATATTCTTTCATTATAATTTATCAAAATATTTTGTTTTGAGGAGTGAACACCTCTGTGGTGTTGGCAAGAATGGCATTTATGACTGAATACAAACCAACAGTATGGATGTGGTGATGACCTCCCTCATCTCAGATGTGTTGTGCTTTCATTATCCAGCACAAAATATTCATGCTTTGAAGTATTAGTTTATGAATCTGATGCTCCGCCATATCAAATAGCAGCATGCTAAAGCTCAACAGGGCTACCAACCTGGAAGTTTTTCCTTCTATTTCAGTGAAATTAAGCACACCAAAGGGAAAGAAAAATCTTTTGAAGGGAAGGAACAGTTTAAGGAAGGAAGTAGTTTTATGAATACAGCTGTTAATCCCTTCAGTCTGATGATTTAAGTTTTCACTTTTTCTTGGTATTTATAGGTGACCTTAGTACGAGAGACTACTCAGGCTGGAGGATTTTGGTATTACCTTCATTAGCTCTTTGACTACAGAGACTCTTTCCCAAAGTGAGTGTGATCATCTAGAGGAAGGGGAAAAAAAAGAAAAGCCAAAGTGAAGGGTGTCATCCATGAGAGTGTACATCAAAGGAATAATTAGGATTCACTGCTTACATGTTGCAACTCAGAGGAGAGTGGCTGCTCACTTTTGCCTTGAGTGTTGGGACTGAATAGCTTGTCCCTGGGCCTCTGTGTTTCTGATGGGCAACCACAATGTACTCACTTTATTATGGTGACTATACTGTGTGATGAACTGAATGGATTCCTGTAACCCAGGAAGCCTTTTACAGTATTGGATGTTGCTGTAACCATATAACCAAATGGACCTTTTGACGGTCTGGTGGGTTAAGTCATTCCAACCAGATGTGGTTTGTAAGGGCCGCATGTGAGGGATGGTTTTGGGGTTTATTGTTCACATGATGCTACTTGCGGGAGTGACTGGTCAGCCTAGCTTTAAGTGGTGGACAGGTGGAGTTGACAGGCATAGCCCCGGGACTCTGTGCACCTGATGGGTCAGAAGAAAAGGACAGAATGAGACATGGTCCTTTGGTAATGCATACTTGGTTAGTTTTTTTTTTTTTTTTTTTTTTTTTTTTTTTTTTTTAAATAAATAATCGGTGCTAGATGAAAATCTGCATTTCTGCCATTATTGCACTTTTTTGGCTAAAAAAAACTTTTTTTTATCATGCAGTTGAGCTGGCCTCTGCTAATAATGATGGTGCAAAATCTGTGGTTTCTGGTGGCTTTGAGGGATTCAGAGATGTGGCCTTACTCTAGGAGTTAATCCCAGGTGGTGGAGACCACAGTCTCTCTACCCTTAACCTCAGAACCCCTTATCTCAACCCCATCTCAGGTTATTATATGGTATGGATTTCTTTCTCATTGTGTCCTTTTCATCATTTTCTATTAACTTGATCATTCCTTCGTGTGTTTCTGATACTGTACTTACCATAACATTATGTATGGTATGTATTTAGTTGTTCTAAATTGTTGTAAAAGGGAAAATTTGGGTTTACAAGTGGGATGCCTAGTACCAGTTAAGATAAATCCCATAGGTTTTGTGCATTTGTTATCACACATTTTTGTTATCACACACTAGATTCAGTACCTATTATGCAGTACACTATATAGAGTATTATTACATTTTTTTTTTTTTTTTTTTTATGTTTTAAGCCACCTAGACCAGAATAGGCAGAATCAAGATGTACTGTACATAGAGAAAGATTGAGAATTCATCTGTGTACATTATCCTGTAAGAGACTCATTTTGTTAGTACTGTATGGAACTTCCATTGCTGGAGAGGGATGCCTTCATGCAGTGGCATTGTCCTTCAACTCTGTCCCTGTCTCCTGAATTGAGAATGATGGACTGCAAGGAGAAGGGTAACGTCAGCCTGTCATGCAGTCCACAAGGTCTTTGTTCAGATGACCATAGGATCATAGCAGGAGCAACAAGTATGGTCAGTTTTCCTACTGTGCAAGGCTGAGATTCATAAACAAACTTAGTTCTGTGTCATAACTGTATTTGTGCAGGATATACAAGGAGTGTGTAGAATTTTCCAATATTGCCTAAAAAAACTTTTTTTATCATGCAGTTGAGCTGACCTCTGCTAATAATGATGGTGCAAAATCTGTGGTTTTTGTTGATTTGGAAAAGGCCTTTGACAGAGTCCCTAGAGAGGTGGTGAAGTGGGCAATGAGAAAACTTGGCTTGGAGGAGTGGCTGGTTAGGGTGGTTATGGCCATGTATGTGGGTGCTCACACCCAGGTGAGAGTGAATGGAGATTTGAGTGATGAGTTTTCCGTGAATGTTGGTGTGCATCAGGGGTCAGTCTTGAGTCCCATGTTGTTTATCATGGTACTTGAAGCCCTTTCACGTGACTTTAGAAACGGACTCCTGTGGGAGTTGTTGTATGCTGATGATTTGGTGTTGATTGCAGAGAATGAAAAGGAGGCGGAGGAAAGGTTTAGGAAGTGGAGAGATGGTATGAGGCAAAAGGGTTTAAGGGTAAATGCAGATAAAACGAAAGTGATGATATCTAGGGTTGGTGGCGGTACTGTCAAAGACGAGGGAGAGTGGCCATGTGCAGTTTGCCACAAGGGCGTGGGAAGTAATTCCATCTTGTGCGGTGTGTGTGATAAATGGGTGCATAAGAGATGTAGTGGTATCAGAGGTAGACTGCGAGATAATGCTGATTTTATGTGTACGGCGTGCCGGGGTGAGCAGGTGGAGATCGTCAGACATGAAAGGATTGAACTTGCTGGTGAATCTCTTGAGTGTGTGGAAGAGTTTTGTTATTTGGGAGACATGTTGTGTGCTGGAGGTGGGGCTGGAGCTAGCTCTGTGGCTAGGGTGAGAAGTGGTTGGAAGAAGTTCAGGGAGCTCTTGCCTCTCCTGACATTGAGAGGGCTCTCCCTACGTGCTAAGGGGTCTTTGTATGCAGCATGTGTTAGGAGTGTAATGCTGTATGGCAGTGAGACCAGGGCAGTGAGGGAGGAAGACATTCGCCGGCTCAGACGTACAGAAATGACAATGATTAGGTGGATGTGCAGTGCGTCCCTGCGTCCAAGGCCTGGAGGGGCTGGGTTTACAATGGAAGAGTTGAGAGGTAGGATGGGACTGGAGTGTATTGGTGTTGTGATGAGGAGAGGTAGATTGAGGTGGTTTGGACATGTGGAGAGGATGGGGGATGATAATTGGGTGAGGAAGGTGAGAAGTGTTAATATTGGGGGTGGGGTTATGAGGGGTAGACCGAGAAAGACATGGGACGAGGTCATTAAGTGTGACCTTAGGGTTAAGGGACTGAACAGGGAGGCTGCAATGGATCGTGCAGCGTGGAGAGCCGCCATTAGGTGACCAAGGCCGACACATGCAAGCATGGTGGAGCCTTTAAAAACGAAACGAAACGATTTGTTCTTGCAAAAATACTGTAATGTCTTAAGCAGCAAGGAAGAAAGATCATACATTACTTTTGTTCTACTGAAAGGGCAAGGAGGGAACAGGCTCTTCTCATGTTTCTCTTTCTTCTTGCAAAAACAGATCTTAGTTATGACAGGGAATTAATTGTAAGTTAGTTTGAGAATCTGGGTCCAGCACTGCCCACATGTCACAACTTGGGGCGCTGGTATTACAGGGAGGTACCGAAGATACACGCAGTTAGGTTCCATTTGGCATAGTTGTATAATGAATTCTCATATAATGAAACACGTAACTAATGGTTGGGTTCAAGGACCTTCATCAAAGGTAAGTTTTCAAGCTAAAATATACGATACCAAACACAACAAACATATCTATATTACTGAACTTTAGAGAAAGCAACCTGACAGAGCATCTAGTATGCAAATAACATGACTGCACATAAACATATAAAAAATGCATAACACTCATCTATAGGTGGTAATTTTGTGTTGGAGGTGTGAAGGTGGCTTGGCAGTTGTCAGCTGAGCAGCATTGCCAGATTCCCAAACCTATATTAACATACCTGGCTTGTTAAAATTATTGCTTTTTGATCAGAATTATTGCACTCATAAACAAAGGCATTTCTTCACATAAATTGATAATTACTGTGGAATTAATATATTTATATGTGGAGTGATTAATTAACATTATTGAATTTGTTAACTGTTAAGTACCTACCAGATTATAATACTGGTTATTGTAAGAGTTACTAAATCCTACTGCTGTACTAGTCTTACAGTAGACTTGTTAATTTTGCAATTTCCGATTTAATTTTCAGGTTGTGAAATTATGAAAGTTATCACATGCACGCTGTCGCACATTGCAAAGTGTGCCAAAATATCGCATTTTGCGAAAATTATCGCATGTCTCGCAACGCTGTAGCTGGGCAGTCTTGCCATTTCTCTCTGAGGTTGAGAGAAAATGACGGTGACTGTGTTTGCTGGGATGATTGAGTTAGAATCCTCACACCTCACCCCAGACTGAATGTCGTATCATTGGATTTTCGAGATATTAAATCGAAAATAGTCCCTAATTTACCCAGATCATATCATCGGTTTCTCGTATATCGATTGGTCATGTAATGGGACCTACCTGTACTCAAATGAACAAACATGATCTCAGTTATCGTAATTATTCCAACTACAGCACAGTGGTATTGATGGCCTACTGTAGACAACAAATGACCAAAATCTTTTATATTTCTTGGCATACAGAATATGACTTTCTATACTTATGGGGTGGTGTACCATCTCAAACTGTTCATATGAAAATAGGCATTCTTTATACACCAAAAAATACATAAGCATCAGTTTCATTAATAGTGTTTACTGCAAGTGACCCTTTCTTTATGTATTTTCAGGTCTGAGAATGAATGAACACCATGAAAACTTAAAAAATATAATTCATTCTCATTAGAAACATCAGTTTTGAAATAGAATTAGTGTATTGCATTATTGTTTATTTTAATGCAAACAACTCCTAACTGGGATTCTGATTTAGCTGATGGTGACCACCATCCACTCACTTGATGTAGTGCTACCTGCTTCTTCCTTCACCTTTATCATTCTCTTTTTGTGTCTGCCCTCCTCTCTTCTTGTTTCTCCCATCATTCCTGTTACTTTTTATTACTCTTCTTTCCTTGTGAGATGTCTTTACATTGAGTGACAAGCCTAATGGTTTCCTGTAAGCTAGGAAACCATTTATAGTGCTGGGTGGTAACCATATAAACAACCCACATGTGTTCTGTACGTTTCAGCAAGTGGGTTGGCAGAGGCTTAGTGCCCCTACCTGTAAAAACCACTAACTCAAAGATGAATGGCCACCCCTTGCGGGATTATGGCATCTGGCTATAGCTAAATAGATTGCTATATTATTATTATTATTTATTTTTTTTTTATTTATTTATTTTTTTTTGATGTAGAAGTATCTCTTGGAATGACTATCCATCAGTCATAACCTAAATATTAGCTACTCTTGTAGACTTTATTAATGCCCCATATTACAGCCATGATTTCATTGTTGTCAATGAATGGTACTCATTCAGAGGTTCAGTATACTGGTCCAAAGATTTGGATTTTTTTTACTGGTTCCCAAACCTTTTTTTATATACTTGTTAGGTGGGAGAAAAGGTCAGGCTAATGATGGTGACCAACCTTCCAGGCTTTGTGGATCAGGTGTAGTGCAGCTGCGACTCAACAACTGGATTGAAGTTAGCTTTTGTTTACCCCACAAGGTTCACCATAATTTAGCCACTGGACTTCCTGTTGATGTGAGTTTTTTTGTTAAAGGTGTTCTCAGATTTCTTTGTCATCAAGTAAGAGTATAATAAAGGGCTTCTGAGGTGGAGTCAGGATTCTGGAAGCTTGAATGATAAGTGAATGAAGGTTTGGCTCATTTTCATTGAAGAAGCTATTGATTAGTTCTTCCTTCAATTGTTTTTTTTATATTTCTCTGCTGTCTGAACCCTGCCTCCTCCCATCCTGTGGTGGAGAAGAAGTGGCTGGAATGATGATGATGGAAAGTAGCACCACCCATCATGAGTGATCAGCCAGGTTTCATGAACCGAACACGTATAGGTGTTCCTAGTGTACAGAAAGTCCTTGTTATATGTTGGCTTTATATCCGTTTGTTTATTTATTTTTTAATAAGAGTTCACAGTGAATTAAAGAAAAATAGTTAATTAAAGTTTCATCACTGTCATCATCATCATCATCCAGACCTCCTTTCCCCCTCCTAGGGCAGGGTGAGGAGCAGCAGTGTCCAGACAGCCCAAATTTGCCAGGTCGAATGGGCCACCATTCAAGTCCCCGGAATCCTGGCTCTATCTGATACTCCCAAAACATTCATCATGTTCTGTAGCTTCACATAAACATATCTGATAGAGTCAGTCCGGACGCTGTCACGTTAAAAAGGGGGGCCAAATCCCTGATCGTGTGCTTCTCCTCAATATTCGTCCAGCCAGCTCAATCTCTTGTCAGTCCCATAGCCTCACCTACTTCCAAACCTCTCTTCCACACACACCATTCCACCATATCCCTCCACCTTCTCCTTGGCCTACCTTGCCTCCTCCCTCCTTCAGATTCGCTCAGATATACATTTTTCACCACTCTGTTGTCATCCGTTCTCTCCACATAACCATACCATCTCAGTACACTCTCTTCGATTCTGGTGTCCACAGACTTCCTCACTCTACATCTTTCATGAATCACGTTATTTCTTATACTGTGCACTCTCTGTACTCCGCATACATTCCTCAACAGTCCCATCTCCACTGCTGTCACTCCTGACTTTTCATTTTCACGCCAAACCATGGTCTCACATCCATATGTTAAAGTTGGCACTAACACTCCTTCATGTAAGTCTCATGCAGCTGCAACACTCAAGCCTCTGTTTCTTATCAAGGCCATCATTGCACCAGCTACTTTCCTTCCTTGTGTCACTCTACTTCCCACTTCTTTTTCTATCACAGTACCCAGGTATTTGAACTCTCTCACCAGTTCCAGTCTATCTCCATTCACAGTAACATCGCAGCGGGAGTCACCTTCTCTCTCAATAACCATCACTTTACTCTTTTCTACATTTACTCTCAAGGCACGATGCTCACAGGCATCAGCAAAACTCTACACTATTCTACCAAGTTCTTGTCTAGTATTTGCAAGTAGAACTGCGTCATCAGCATACGACAAATTTGAGATATCCCATCTATCACCATTCATTACCAGCACCATTCCTCTCTCCATTACTCATGTTTTAACCTCTCTCATCACCTCATCCATATATATATATATATATATATATATATATAGTATATACAGTATATATATATACATATATATATACAGTATATATATATATATATATATATATATATATATACAGTATATATATATATATATATATATATATATATATATATATATATAGACAGATAGATAGATAGATATGGAGCCTCTGTGGTACAGTGGTAGAGTGTGCGTTTCGCATGCTGTAGAGTGCAGGTTCGCCTCCCGCCAGAGTTGTAAAAACTTTGGGAAGCGTTCACCAAGCCACTTGCTACTTTGGCGGACACAAGGGGTACTGTGGTTGAACCAGTATCGCCTACTAGTATCCTTGCACCCAGTCGGCTTAAGGCGGTCCGATTACACTTGGTTCACAGACTACACACACATCTAAAGCCACTACAACATTACAGTTACACTTACAAGCACTTCTCACTGTACAAACAGTCTCTACCAGACAGCCTAAGTCACTTGGTAGAGATACATTGGCTGTATCGTCCCTGCTTTGGTAGGGATAGGCCGGTCCTGCAGTGGACCTCAATGGCTGATGATGATGATATATATATATATATATATATATATATATATATATATATATATATATATATACAGTATATATATATATATATATATATATATATATATATATATATATATATATTTACAGTATATATATATATATATATATATATATATATATATATATATATATATATATACAGTATATATATATATATATATATATATATATATATATATATATATATATATATATATATATATATATATTGAACAACCATGGGGACATCACACAACTTTGTTGCACGCCCACACTGATCGTGAACCATTCACTTAGATGCCCATTAACCCTTACACATGCTTCACTGCCATCATAAAAACTCTTGATGGCACCTAGCAGCTTACTATCTACACCGTACATGCAAAAAACCTTCCAGAATCCTTCTCTGTCTACTTTGTTGTATGCTTTTTCCAGATCCATGAATGCCATAAACACCTTGTAGTCCTTCTCACAAGCCTTCTCCACTATCAGGCTCACCGCAGATATTTGGTCCACACATCCTTTGCAACTCCTAAAGCCACCCTGTTTGTCACTCAGTAGGACTTCTGATATCTGTCTTACTTTCTCTATAATAATTCTTCCTTATACCTTCGCTACCCACTTAGTAAACTTATGCCACGATTATTCTTGCACTCACTTCACTCACCTTTATTTCAGTACAGGGGTACAATCATGGTCATTTTCCACTCTGCAGACACAGTTTCACTCATCCATGCCCTCGTACCTATCTCCAACAAGCACTTCATTCTACTCTCTCCACTATACTTAATCATCTCTGCATACACCTCATCAACCCTAGGTGCTTTCCCGTTTCACACCGCTCTTCACCTGTGCGAGTGTCACGTTTCCTAGCACTGCATTCCTTCTCTGCACGCCGCCAAAACCAATCATATTTACAGTGGCTCTGCTCTCTCTATTCCCATTCATCAGGCTTTCAAAATATTCTCTCCATCTGGTCCTTACATCATTCCCATGGGTTTAATAATCTACCGCCTACATTCTTCACATCTTCACATTTCTTTCCACTTTCACTTCTACATTTCCGCACTGCTTTCCGGAATAACTTCTTATTTTCAAAGTAGTTTGAATTCATTTTTCTTCCTATATCATCAGTTACCTCCAGTTTCCTCTTCACTAGTCTCTTTATGTGCTTCTTGCTCTCAGTATATTCAGTTCTTATTTCACATGAACTCCTGTCTTGTAACCACTCTAGCCACTTCTTCCTCTTTTCCTCCACTGGTCTCTTAACCTCTTCATCCCACCTTTCTTCTTTGTTGTCACTCATGCCTTACCACAAACTGTTTTAGCATTTCTAACTAAGCAGTCCTTATATGCATTCCACAGGCTGTCCAGATCCATTTCATTCCAATTCACTGATTCTAACTCCTCCCCTACTTTGGTCCTGTATTCATCTGCCGTTTCTTTGATCCTGAGCTTCATGACTTTCAGTCTTTCTCTCTGACTGCTCCTCTCTCTCTTGGTCCAACTCACTCCTCTCAGCTTGATCTTGCATTCGACAATCAAATGATCTGACAAACCTTCACATCGTCCTCTCACGGCCCTCTTATCAGCAGCCATTCCCAGCATTGACCTCTCAACAAGCACGTAATTAATCAGGCTCCCTTTAAATACCATGTATATTTATGTTCACTGTATTGATATTCACTATCAGTGAAGTTAATTTATAGCACTGTTTGTTTAGAATAAGTTGTGATATTTTGGAACACATCACTGACTACAATGAGGACTAGCTGCACTTCTGATATGAGTTTTTAAAAAAAAAAGAGATTGGAGTAAAGAACTAATGATGTAGTTGCAGGAGAACCTTATTATCTACTGCACTGTGACCATGCAGACCTTTGGGAAGAAGAAATAGATAATAGATGGGGCATACTCTAAGTACAATGCACTTATTTTGAATCGGTAGCTAATTTTTACGAATACTGAATACTGTGAGATTTGTATTGTACTTTATTATTGAGACTATAACTTCATATTGTGTGTATTTGTTATCTGTGAAGTCACCTGGTCCGATTTTTAGAGTTAGTATAGATGGTGTCTGCAGCATAGTGTAGGTAGTCCTTTAAGTTGTACATCTGAGTTGTCTAAATACTGTATAGATTTTGTTCTTAGTAGGAAGATAGGGCCCAGACAATGTGGGCTGATTTGAATCCAACTGAATATGCCACTGGTGGGATGTTGAATATAGTAATTTGCCAGGACGATTATTATTTGACAGGGTGCAACTGTGTAATGACAGTAGTACTAAAGGTGCTGTTGGAGAGAGATGTTTCCTCCAGATGCCCTGAAAAGAGAATGATGGGGCGGACGAGCGCTTTTACCATACATTTACTTGTGGCTTGCGGTCTGTTAGACGCCAAGGGGCCATGCGGAAACACAACTCACAGTGGCCGGGGGATTTTCGACTTTCGGTAGAGAGGCGGACAGACACTGTCACCGAACATGCACAGTACTCATGGCTTACGGTCTGTGTTACAATCTCAGGGGCAGTTAAGAAAGATTTAGCCTGGTGGCTGTGCGATGTTGGACATTGGATGAGGATGCATACGGACACTTTGACACTGCCTGTGGGTTACAGTCATATTACTCAGATGCTGGAGGTTCATTGGGAGTAATCGGATGAGTGCGCTCGTTTGGCCATTCAGTATGGAGGCGGACGGATATTTTAGCTGTAGTTGTAGCAGCCGTGGCTCAGTGGGTTAGAGCGCTCCGCTCTGACCGAAGGGTTGGAGGATCGAATCCACCCAAGGGTCATTGGTAGACATCAGGAAGGGCATCTGGTCATTAAATGCTACACGCTCCAAACCAAAGTCCTCTACCAAGGGGCAACGCCTTAGCCCTTATCCAAAAAAGGGGTACCTGGCGTAAAACTCACTTGTGGGTTACGGCCTACTTCCCGCCCACAGCTCGATCCCAGCAACCACGATACCAAATGTTTTAACATATCGGCTGGCCAGCCAAAGTTCTCAGGGACTTTTGCGTCCAGATAATAGCAAATGAATTCAGATAATGGTTTAATAGAACCAAGGTCCAGTGTCTGGATAATGAACACATCCAGATAAATGAGGAACTATTGTACAGTGCCCTCACACAGTGAACGAGTTTGCAGCAAATAAGCTCGTTCAGAGTGAATTCGTTCACTGTGAACAATATATCTTACGGAAAAAATAGCTTATGGGCGGCACCGCTCCCTCAAAGTCCACTTTTTGAGCCATAAAGATGTACTAAAGGGCACATTTCAAACACATACAGGTCAGATACATAAAATATAAAACACATGGTTATTTACTTTAAATGAAGCAGATGGTGGCCCTGATTGGCTTGAATACAGGTGGTTCCGAGGCAGGGAGATACACTTAGTTTGTCCTCGCCACATCACCTTCCACTCCCTCGTTCCCATCACCAGTCTCACCCTCATCACTTGACTGAACCACTTCCCCGTGTGCCTCTACCTCATTCACCTCTCCCATAAAACCTTCAGAGTCCAAAGATGACACCGCTGACATCACATCAGCATCGTCTTCCCCTGGAGTGTAGCAGACGTTGTAGAAGCAACTGGTTCCTGCTGTTCTCGAGTTCGGTAGTAGTGTGTGATGAGTGTTTGTTTTCTTCTGTTGACTTCCATACTGTGCCTTTCAATGTAATAACAAAAAGTGGTTTCCACTCCACTGAGCATATCCTGTGTCCTGAGGTAGCTGGTTTCAGTTTCCTTTACTTCTCTTTGAACATGCATTGCTGCTAGAATTTTACTGACCGTAGGCAAATAGACATATGCAAATCTTAGTCCTCCATTGGATTCTGCTCAGAAGGTTGCTCAGATCTGGCCTTTGGTGCAGCGTCTACTGGGGGAGAGAGGGTGGTTCAATATGGAAGATGGCGATTATGGCCTACTCTTTCCCCCCGACTTTGTTCACTTGGGGTTCAACTCGTCCATATGGTTTTGTGGATCTGATAACCCCCTGCTCGTTCACTAGGCAAATCGTTCACACTGAATACTTTAACTGTGCGAGGGCACTGTACTTTTGTATATTTTATGACATTTGGTAGTATGATGAAAAGTATGTGGTATGTGCTGTAAATGTGATATTGAGTGCAAGTAGAATAAGGAGCTATAGAACATAAGTTGTAAGGTAAGTATAAGTCCCAAGTTAAAGAGTGTGCCCAAGAAAATAAAGTGCAGTACAAGTGTCTGACTCATAATGTATCATAATTTTAAGAATATGATTTTCATTACACTAGTGCTTGCTACCTGCAAAACAAATACTAAGGGAAAAAGAAGGTGCAAGTTGGATGAAAATTATGGGAAAATGAGCTGCTCTTGAGTGACTGCCCTTTCCTCTCTTCCTTCCTTCTTTTTGCCCTTCCTCTTCTGTTTTTCTTTCCTTCATTCTTTTCTCTTCCTTCTATCTGCAGATGGCTCAAGACTGAAAGACAAGCCAAGTGGATTTCTGTGCACCAGGAACCATTTACTATGCAGGGTGGTAACCACATAACCAAATCATGGTGCCTGGTGGGTTGGTGGGTAATTAAGGCACTCTAGTCAGATTGAACCTGTGCAGATTTATATCTAAGGGGTGATTGGGGTTTATTGCTCATGTAATGCCACTCAGGGATGAGTGAGGCTGATCACTCTCATCTTAAATGTCAGGACCAACTTGCCTAGCCCTTGGCTGCTGCACTCCTCATGGGGCAACACAAGATTTGATGATGATGATGAGTTAGTATTTTTTTTGGCACTTTTTATTGAATTTGTGAGAGTTCAACCACTCACCAACAGGGCAAGGTATCAGTATGGTAAGGCCGGAAAACCAAAGACGAACCACATGTACATGGTGATGACTCAAAACCATAGCTATGAGTAGAGAAGTGTTGAAGATTGTGTATGAAAATGACTTCAGTGTTTGGCAGCATTGCAAACACTCCTCAGTGCTCACATGGTCAATGCTACCAAGGGCTGGCAATCCCACACGCCACAGGACCAAAGTCGTGGCCAGGAGTGTTGTCGCAGATGCAGCCCCGATATTCACGGAGAGTTACACATCTTCAATAGCTCGCTTTTCATTAACGGGACCACCTACAGACCTGTGGATGGTTTCCTTCGCAAGATGAAGAGTTGTTGAGTAATATAGTCTTTAATTCATATCACTAACTGCTATAGTTTCTGAGATATGAAGGTTAGAAGTAAGACTATATTTTGTGGAAATTTTCCATACTGAGGTGACGCGTGAGCAGATTTTAGCCCGGCGTCCAGGGGTTAAGCTGCATTACTGGTAGTGGTAGTAATCACATTTTGGGTATCGTACTTATTCTCTCTTTGACATTCCAGGTTCATTGTATACATTGTTTCAGTGTCAGGGCCTGGTTGATGGGCTGAAGAACCTGAAACCTTACCACACGTTCCTGTTATTGGTTTCACGAGGGGACCTTCTGCGTTCTCTGCCTCCAGACTCCTCTCAAGCACTGTGGCGTCTCCTGCACGTTGAGGAGTCTCATCTCACTCCTTTCTTCACCCTTGCTGCTGATGCTGACCTCACTCTCACCCAAGTCTTCATGGTATAGAGCATGATTAGTTGAAATTTTTTCACTTGTCACTGTATTTCCTAAGTTGTTAGAATGGCTGTAGGAATGATTCTGTTGAAGGTGATCACTTTGCCAGTGGTTGGAAAAGAGATCAGGCTGAAAGGTTCAACAGCCTCTGCATGTGTGTTTGTGTGTGTGTGTGTGTGTGTGTGTGCGCGCATGCACGCACGTGCATCCATGCATACATGTGTGTGTGTGCACGTGCATGCATGCATACGTGTGTGTGTGTGCACGCATGCATGCATGCATACGTGTATGTGATGATCCTTTCACACAGATGGCTATGAGCTCAAGATGCAGCTGTAGGTTTTTCAGTACTGTATATTAATGTCACCAAAGCTCCATCTACTTATCTGTCTATCTATCTGTTGCCAGACTCCTTAATTCTCTAAGGGGTGGCCACAAACAAATTGCTGCCATGTCGCCCTGTCCCCACCCATTTTGCTGCCCACCCCCCTGCTCACATTCCCCTCTTTCATATACCTCTCCACTCCATCCCTCCAGTTCATCCTCAGCCTCCCCCTCCCCCCTCCCCCCCTCCACCTCACTCACATACACTCTCCTCATTAGTCCATCGCTCTCCATGCCCCCCTCATGGGCAAACCACCTCAGTGCTTTTCGCCTAACGCTTTCTATCACATCCACATCCGCATTACAGTGCTCCTTCATTTCCTTATTTGTCAGTCTATCCATGTAACTCCTCATGCCCCTTTCAGATAATCTGTTTCCACTGCTCTCACGTTTGACCTGTGTCCTTCCGACAAGGTCCAAGCTTTGCTTCCATACGTTAGAGTTGGTATCACAGTACTATTATGGAGTGCCTTTTTTTTTTTTTAACTTCCATGCTCTTTTCCCTGTTTCTTATTACTGCTTTCAGAGAACCAGCAACCTTTCTTCCTTGTTGTACCCTTTCAAACACTTCTTCCTCCAAACTTCCATCTTCACTCATCACACTACCCAAGTACATAAATGCACTCACAATTTCCATTTCCTCATCATACTGTACGTTCATTGGCTTCATTTCTCTCAAAGACTGTGACTTTACTCTTCCTCACATTCACCTCTAGGTTCTGTTTCTTACACTCTCCCAAACTCATTCTTCAAGCCTCGCAGTTCCCCATCGTCTTCACTTAACAATACAGTATCATCTGCAAACAAGAGAACAGGAAGTTTCCAAATTCTGCCTTCTGTCATTAGGGCTGCTCCAACATCCACCGCCCAGTACAGTATCATCTGCAAACAACATTACAGGAAATGTTCAAACCCTGCCCTCCTTCATTAGGGCAACTCGAACATCCACTGCCCTACCTTTTTTTTTTACAACCCCATCCATATACAGATTGAACAACCACAGAGACATGACATCTCTGTTTCAGTCCAGCATTCAGATAGAAAAAGTCACTCAGTTCACTATCCACACACACACTGCAGCCGTAGCATCCTCATACATCCTCTTCACGGCATTCAACAGCTTCCCATTTATTCCATATATTCTTAATATTTTCCACATTCCATGTCTGTCCACTCTGTCATATGCTTTCTCCAAATCCCTGAAAGCTGCATGCAACTTTTTTCCCTTCTGTAGAAATTTTTCCACTAAAGACCTAAGGATGAATATACTGTATATCTGATCTGCACAACCTCTTCCCTTCCTAAAACTTCCCTGTTCTTCTCCAACTAATGCTTCTGTTATTTTCCTAACTCTGTCAGTAAGTATGCCACCATGTAATTTTCCTGTTGCACTCAGAAGACAAATGCCCCTTTGATTACCACACACTTCTTTTTCCCCCTTTCCTTTTGTACAGGGGAATAATTACACCTAACTTTCAAAAATCTGGGACTCTGCCTTCCTCCCAGGCCAATCTACTTATCTTCCATATTCATTCTACTTCCTTCTCTCACTCATGCGTCATTTCACCACACACTCTGTCAGTTCCTGGGGCTTTTCCCATTTTGACTTTCTTCATTGCTTCCACTACTTCCATTGTACCGATCTCTTCCTCCCATCTCACCTACCTCCTTCTGCCAGCCAGACCCCAGTCACTTATACTCGCATTACTTTCAATTTGTATGTTTAATAGTTCCTTAAAGTGTTCATTCCATCTGCTCATTTTTTCTCCCTTCTCCACTATCAGTTTTTTTTATCTTTCACGTGCTTGCTAGGTTCTTTACCACCCTGTCTAACTCTCTTTACCACCTTCCAGGACATTTTCTTACATTCCCTCCACTTTACACTCGAATTCCTTCCAAATTCCTCATTCATTCTCTTCTCACTCTCTCTTACTGATCTTTTCACCTCTCTTCCTCTCTACATATAACTCTCTCTTATGTTTCTGAATGTCCTCCATTTCTCTGCATCCCATCCACACACTATGTGCTTTCTTTGTTTGCACCACAGCTTGTCATCCCTCTTCATTCCACCATGCCATGCCTTGCACCCCCTTTTGTCTTCAATTCACCCCACACTCCACCTCACATGCTGCACAAACTTCTTCTGTGATTGTCTTGCACACACCTGCCACCTCCCCCATCTGCTCCAAATCATTCTCTGGGAGCACGGTAGCTCAGTGGTAGGATGTTGGGCTCGAGACCCTGAGGTCAAGAGTTCCCGTCCCGCCTGGGTGGCTGCCGTGCTGGGAGGGGTAGCGCTTTCCTGTCACCCTAGCAGGGCTATATGATCTAATGAGTCTTTGCCTACCATTCATTCAGTTCACCACCCACTCTTCTCATCACTTGCCATGTATACCTGTGGATCATTTTGTGTCTAAAGATGGTATTGGCTATCACCAACCCCCTCCCCTCACAAATGTCCACTAGAGGACTACCATTCTCATCCAGTTCTGCAGTCACACCCCACTCACCAGCTACTCCATCCACCTTTACATTCCCTACTTTTCTGTTTCTTTCAAACTTTTCTGTACACACACCTGTATTTGCCCAGAACTCTTCTCTCGCACAGCTTGCACAATTTTGTGTTGGCACAAACACACACACAGTCACCCACATTTGTAATCCTACTTTTCTTACCCACACAGTCCTTGAACCAACTGATCCATACTCTTATATTCTCCTTCCATCTCCTGCATACAACAATATATACTCCCTTTTTTGTCCTCTCAGTCTCACCTACTCCTGTGCATATACCCCATCCAAGCTCCCACTCTCTCACACTCTCATTTCACCATTTAGTCTCAGTTTATCCACATACAGTAGGGCACCAGGTTTCATGCCTAATAGGGTCCATGAAAAGTGCCGCCAAAGCTGATTCCACCAAAGTTGGGGCATTAACCTTATGGGAAATTATAGGGACCGGGCCTGTAAGAAAACTTACCCCCCAGGGCATTTCCTGCTTTAAATGCATCCCAAAATTACCTGAAATGTTGCTATTAGAACGTTAAATTATAAAGTAGCATTAAATTAACAATAAAACATAAAAGCATCATAAAATACTGTAGCCAACCCTGTGAAGCAGTGAACTATGGGGATGATGCAGTGTTACGTTTCTTTGCAACTGCATCATGAAATTGGTAGACCTGGTCTTGAATTTCAGGCCCTGACACACTGATGCCTTCCCAGGTCCTCCTGTTCAACCACTGTAACAAATAATGTTCATCCATTAGCATAATTGAGTTGTACTCGGTCACTGTTTTCACTCGTCTACCTTTGGCGCTTGGTTCAAAATACTTCCTCACAAGAGCTAGAGTGGCTTTAAGTTCACTCAGCTGTTTTCTCATACAACACACTGTCGACTCTGGCATATTATACCATCCATCCATCCATTGTCCAATCCTACGTTGCCCCATGAGGAGCGTAGGAGCCCGGGGCTAAGCAGTTGGTCCTGACATTTGAGATGAGAGTGACCAACCTCACTCATCCCTGAGTGGCATTACATGAACAATAAACCCCAACCACCCCTTGGATATAAACCTTCACTGGCTCAAGAGCACAATAATTACCCACTAAACCACCAGGTGCCAAAATTTGGTTATGTGGTTACCACCCAGCGTAGTAAGTGGTTTCCTGGTGTACAGGAAACATTTTCCATATTTCAGAGTTATGAGCATCTTTCTCTATTTCCGCCATGATTTTATTTTTTAACTCGCCATCATACTTGTGTTTTTCACCACGCCTTCTGTTCCAGGTTCACTCCTTCTTTCACCATTTCCGCTGTCACCCGGTCCACCTCCGGCTCCACTTGAAGCACAAGATAACATATTTCCTTCATTTCCTAATCAAGGACGCAAGAATGTAACACTCAGCTTGCGGTCATACTGAACACATGCAGGAAACAGACCAAAACTGAATGTTGGTGCTGGTGTTGCCATGGTGAGAATCTGAAACTTTTGGTGTAGGAGGGCACAAATGTGCAATCATGGGAATATTTGATGGCTGCCGTGAAAGTGCATTTTGCCAGTCTGGATGCCGCGAAACCTGGTGCCCTATTGTATATCCACATTTGCACCCTCGAGCACCTGGACTATCACTTTCGCTTCATCATTTGCACCCCATACATTCCATGTTGCAATCCGTACCATGTTCTTTGTTTGGTCTTCAGTCATCACCTGTTTGTCTCTCCTGGTCTGAGGCTTCTTCCTTGTATTTTTAGTTAGTTGTTTTCCAGGGAGGGGCACTAGCCCTCCACCAACCCACTTGTTGTCACGTAGGGAACAGGTGTTTGTTGGTTATAAGGTTATCACCCAGTGTATTAAATGATTTCCTGGATTACAGGAAATCATTTGGCATGCCACTCAGTGTAGAGCTACCCTGAAAAAGAGTACTGCTATGCTAAGTGAGTGGATGGGCACCCCCACCGACCACACAACAGTCAAGTTCATTTAACCCGTGGATTGCGAGCCACAGCTCAGGCTGTGCTGGCTGTGCATCATCGCTAACTACTCCACCCCTATGCAAACTTGCGCATAGCGCTACGCAAAGATGGAGAGAGAGAGATTTTTTTTTTGTTTTCACCAGATGATCTCCAGGATGTTTATCTTCAAGTTTATAATGAACAAATTTTTTATTTTTTTAATTTTTTTTCACTACTCCCCTACATAAACTTACGCATGGCCTTATGCAAAGACAAAGAGAGAGAATTTTGCAACAGATGATGCCCTGGATGTTTATCTTCAAGTTTATAATAAACAAAAATTAAAAAATAAAAACTTTTCTTTTTTTTTTCTTTTTTTGCACACCACGGGGTGGGATAAAAAAAGGTTAATGCGCAGTCCACGGATTAAAGTCTTGACAGTACCTTCCTTCTTGGTACAATTGTTTTCTGTCATTGTTTTCTTGTTTGTATATGTTTATGGTATCATATGTTATTTCTATTAAGTAAGGGAGGGAATTGTTCAAGTAAAATACACTCAAATTTATTTAAGCTGCTCTGACACCCTAACCTAACCTAACATGTCCTAATCTGGGAATAATTCAGTATTTTGATTGGTGAGTTGACTCCCGACCAGCATTTAGCAGGACTTCATCATGGTCAGAAACCCGGCTCTTCCGTTGTAATGCATTAGAAGAAATGGCAAGTTTATCAGGAAAACAGTGTTATGGGAAACAGTCATCACATTAAGAAGGAGAAATAGAAAAATACAGGAAACAGTCGGGATATGTAATTTGCCAACCAAATAGTCTCCATAGAAATTTTATGCTTACTACAGAATAGACAGTGGTTTGCAGGAGATTTGTATACATACTGAACTTTTTATTTCCAGCTTGTGGGCCATCTGGTGTACTGGGGCAAGGCAACCATCATCTACCCTGTGTGTAGCACAAACACCTATGTCCTCTCACACAACGCTCCCACAGTCATGTTAGTCACTTCTCATTTTTAGAACTGCACTGGTGTGGTTTGCATGTGTATGCAGGACCAAAATTTCACAATTTCACTGTGGCTATACATTTCACTGTGCATTAGTTCTAAGGGCAGTTTTTATACCACATATAAAGAATGCATTGCAGATACTGTATATTATTTTCATGTGAAATTGCCTACTTTTGTGTCATGGCAGTTATTTACACTAGACGTAAAATTTTTAAAATTCTTCTCAAACTGGTGTCTCAGGATGTGCATTGACAGTTAAAAAGTTTGCTAAAAATGTTCTCATTTATCTTCAGTGTGTGTCATATGTACATGATATATAGCATGTACCAGGTTTCCACTCACTCACAAGCAAGATGACAGACCTACTACTCTCTATATGACTCTATAATAAAAGTTGGGACATGATTGGATAGCTAGAGAGAGAGTGGGAAACAATGGGCCAATCATAATCCTCGATGTGCGACGTCTAGCCCCAGCCAAAACAAACTTCCCATTCTCACATGAACGGGAGATTTGAAGGCAGCTGCGATCGTGGCCTCACCGAGTCTGCCGGGGAAGCCACTTATCATGCCAGACGGAATATAAGGGTTAATCATGATGAGAGGGACTCTAATTTTATGGAACATTTAGGCCAAAAGTGTGAGATTGGATGTCGGTTAGGGCAACCACTGTCTTAGTATGTGGTCTTTGGATATTGAGCCCATGACCTGTTCTCTGTATAGTAATTTTTGTATTAAAAACCACAAGTGCTGACACTTCTGTTCATCATTAAAATAAGTGGTTCCTATAACTTCTCATCTACCAGTCGAATCTTAGCACATGTGGTAATGACTTACTATCCATCCATCTATCCGTCATCTAATCCTTTGTTGCCCCATGAGGAACGTAGGAGTCTGGGGCTAGGCAAGTTGATCCTGACATTTAAGATGAGAGTGACCAGCCTCACTCATCCCTGAGTGGCATTGCATGAGCAATAAACCCCAACCACCCCTTGGATATAAAGCTGCTTTGGCTCATTCCAATTGGAGCACCTTATTTACTCACCAAACCATCAGGTGCCACAATCTGGTTATATGGTTACCATCCAGCATAGTAAATGGCATCCTGGTGTACAGGAAACCATTTGGCTTGTCACTCAGTGTAGAGTCACCCATGGCCAGGAGCAAGAGTAAAGAATGAAGGAGAGAATAACAGAAGAGGGAGTGTAATGTCACCTATAGGCAGGAGGAAGAGGAAAGACGGAAGAAGAAGGAAGGAAGAGAGGAAAGGACAGACACCCAAAGCAACAATACATTGAGTGAGTGGATGGTGAGTGCCTCCACCTCCCACAATGCTTACTATACAGTATAACAGAAAATAACTGCATGAGTATATTGTATATATATTTTTTTTTCAAAATGTTCCAACTCAATGACAATGGAAGGTTGCCTTATCAGTATTTTCAGTTATATTGGTCTGCCATCCATTGTGATGAGAAGATTATCTGACTGAACTAGAACACGAATATGTCCTCTGTCCTTTTGAGCTTATGCCTTTTGAAATTCGTATGTGCATTACTACGGTAACCCACGAACTTGTATGTGACAGAGATGTGACCAGGTAAAGGAGTAATCAGGCACTATTACATTCTCTCATTGATGTATACATGACAGAGATATGGCCAGATTAGCATGTGATTTAGTGCTGACACGTCCCTTCACCCTTGCATGTGTGGTAGAGATGTGGTCAGGCTGGCTGTTACTCTGGCTGTGAGACATCCCCTCAACCCAAGCATATGTCGTAGACATGCGGCCAGGCTAGCATTCGCTTTTGCACTGACACATCTCCTTAACCCACGCATATGTGGTAGAGATGTGGCCAAGCTTGCGTTCGCACTGACAGTGACACATCCCCTTCACCCATGTGTATGTTGTGGAGATGTGAACAAACTAGCATTTACTGTGGCACTGATGCATTCCCTCACTCACAGGTATGTGGTAGGCTACAGAGGAGAAATTATTGATATGAATACTAATCTGGACAGACAAACTCAGCTCTTGAGCTTAAAGCTCTGGGATCACAGCCCATAACAGAGATTGCAACCTCTAGTTTCAGTGATATTATCTCCACAGTTATCGGACATTAAAATTACAGTACAGTATATTGTTAAGGACAAGCATAATCTATGCAGTTCAGGGATTGAGATAATAAATAGAGTATTTGCATTAGAATGCAAGTCAGACAGTGATGTGTAGCATAGCTACTGTAAAAATTCTTCTTATACTGCATGATCATTATGGCGACTGAAGTTAAATGCTAAAATTCTGTGTAAGATACCTGTATTCAGAGGATGCATTATCTGAGACTTGCCGCACAAAAATGTAACACTGATGTAGTTACACGTTTCAGTTTTATATTATTTATCTGGAGACACATGAAATACCTAGCCATAAATTAGGAAAAAAATCAGTAAAACGAACAATAATTCAGAAGTTCATCATCATCATCATCATCATATTCTGTGAAATGTCATGAGGCACAAAATGCAGTATTCCTACAGAAGTGATCTGGAACTCAGCCTGATAGAGTTACAACTTTCGTCTTTATTTTGCGGTAGGTGGGGGCACTCACCATTCACTCACTTGATGTAATGCTGCCCCCAGGTGACTGTCCTTTCCTCTCTTCCTTCATTTCTTCCTCTTCTGTCTTTACTTCCTTCATTCTTTCCTCCTCCTCCTGCCTGCAAGTGACTTTACACTCTCTGCTCTGTCATTCTTTCCCTCATTCATTCCTCTTCTGCCAATGGGTGACTCTACATTGAGTGACAAGTCAAATGGTTCCCTGTACTGTACACCAGGAAACCATTTACTATGCTGGGTGATAACCGTATAGCCAGATTATGGCGCCTGATGGTGTGTTGGGGAATTAAGGCACCCCAGTTGGATTGAGCCTGTGCAGGTTTCTATCCAAGGGATGGTTGGGGTTTATTGCTAATGTAAATGCCACTCAGGGATGAGTGAGACTGGTCACTCTCATCTTAAATGTCAGGACCAACTTGCTTAGCCCAGGGCTCCTATGCTCCTTATGGGGCAACACAGGATTAGATGATGATGATGATGATCTTTATTTTAGCAGTAAACTGCTTCTTTACTTATAACAGGATCATTCCCATGGTAATATACTGTATCCAGTAATACGTTGTAAACTCGGATGTACATTATGCATCAAAGAAAATTTTTCCTCTGACTGGGTCATCGAGATCACAGTAATTTTACAAATCTCTTCAAAACAATGAAACCATAATAATGTCAAAGAGCTGTCCCTGTTTCACCATGGTGTTGTAGCCTACCTTGAAATTACACATCATGAAGACATGATGCTTTTAAAATTAAGCAGCCTCATGGTAATGACCTTTTTTTTTTTTTTTTTTTTTTTTTTTTTTTTTTCCAAATAAATGACCTCAAGATTTATAATTTGCAGGTCAGTACAAGATTAATTATTGGTCTTTCTGGGATGTGTACTGACATAGCAACTCCCAGTCGGTAATGTGGCAATAAATTTTTATACAGAGCATCATAGGTTAGGCTACGGGGTGAAAATTATAATAATCAACGGAATGCTTTGAATTGTGTGGGGAACAGCTGGAAATTATTGGCAGACACTGTACATCATCATAATTATTTTCGTGCACCCGCTCATCATGTTTTAATGTAAATTATTGATGCTACATTATGAAAGTGTTCAACATTAGATTATCTACTGAGATCAAATGATTTGCCGCTTGCTCTGTGATATGATTATTTAATATACAAAGCAATATTATGAAGAGCATTTTCACACACGGCATAGCTACATTAGTTCATCAGGAAGCAAAACTAAATTCAAATTGAGGTTCACCCAGGCATAGTACAGTATCTCAAAGCCAAACTAGAATCACCTGAAGTTGTAAAGGTTGCAATGTTACCACACAAAACGCAAAAGGGTTGACTGACAAGGTACCACTTCTTTCCTAAGTAACTGTACATGTGCTTTGATAATGTTACAGTACCATTCTGCCTTGTTGAACCTTCCTGTTGCAGCTGTTGTGGAAATTATTTATGTTCTTATTGGTGGCAACATTTTGCAGAAATCTTAACCCCTTGAATTAGGCAACATATTTTTTAAATTTGGTCTTGTTGATTCTAGTCATTGTTCATTTTAGAAAAAACTGCATGGTGGAATGATTAATGAAGGCTGTATCTGATTCCTGCTGTTTGAAGAATCTCTCCTCCATCCACCCATCATCCAATCCTACGTTGCCCCATGAGGAGCGTAGGTGCCCGGGGCTTTGCAAGTTGGTCCTGACGTTTAAGATGAGAGTGACCAGTCTCACTCATCACTGAGTGGCATTATGTGAGCAATAAACCCCAACCATCCCTTAGACATGAACCTACACAGGCTCAATCTGATTGTAGCACCTTAATTACCCACTAAACCACCAAGCACCAAAGTTTGGTTATTTGGTTACCACCCAGCATAGTAAATGGTTTCCTGGTGTAAAGGAAACCATTTGGCTTGTCACTCAGTGTAGAGTCACCCATAGGCAGAAGGAAGAGAAAAGAATGTAGGAAAGAAAGACAGAAGAGGAAGGAAGGAAGAGAGGAAAGGACAGACACCCAAAGCAGCACTGCATTGAGTGAGTGGATGGTGAGTGTCCCCTGTTGTTTCTGAAAAGAGGAAGAATAAAAAGGAAATATGTCATTCAGTGACATACACAGACAATTTGGGGGGCTGGGGGTCTAGCAATAAAAAATATAAAAATTAAAAAACATCAAACCCCATTTCCAGTAATTACTCAAGAGAAAAAGAAAGAGAGAGAGAGAGAGAGAGTGTGTGTGTGTGTGTGTGTGTGTGTGTGTGTGTGTGTGTGTGCGTGCGTGCGTGTGCACATGCATGTTTTCATGTATGTGCCTTGTAACCAGCAAGGCAGACGGGCAGGGGCTCCAGCCCATTTAAGCCTTACCTGTGCACACCCTTGCATCATTGAAATGGAGTGGATGTTAATATTCGTTCTTGTATTAGCTTATACTCCATATACTATATTACAGTACTATATATCACACAGAAATAGTCAGTTGTCTGAAAGCTTCCGAGAGCAGTTTCCTGGTTCTTCCCTCCATGTTGTGATGTCAGAGTTCTCCCTTCCAACTTCTCTTAGTGACAAGACTCATCCTATTGATTCACCTCTCCAGCAGGTTAGTTAGGAGAAAGAGAGATCATATTTTAATGTCTTTGTTTCAGATCATTCATTTTTGAGAGAGAGTCAACCTTCCCCCTTCAAAAACAAGTGTTTATAAAAGAAAATGGATGACAAGATGCAGAAATATCACACCAAACTCCTGGATAACTTAATCTGATCAAACTAATATAGCTTAACCTGAGTATCCTAACTTAGCTTAACCTGAACTTTGCCCAGTTTCTAACAGTAGGTAAATATATCTGGCTAAGAGCGGCTGATTTCCTCTGTAGTGTCCTACTCCAGAGTACAATCTCTTTTATTATCCATTTATGATGGGTGTGGTACTAGGAAAAATTGTTGCCATTACTGAGATATAGTTTCTCAGTATACCAAGTTGAGTCAGGTCTATTTAGTTGAAGCAGGAATATTGCAGTCATGTAGCTGTTTTTCTTAAGATCTTTCTTTGTTGCCAAGCCAGCAGCAAACTAAGAAACTACATAGGGGATGGAAATATCAGTCTGATTTCTCCAAGATCTTTAACTTCTCTAGTATTGTACAATGCAATACTTTACAGTACTACATCTTTAGAAGAATGTATTTTGTGTTAAAATATTGATAATTGTATATAAGTCCTATCAGTAATTGAGTGTACGAATTGTTTCCTTATGTGGCAGCAAGAGCAGGTACAACAAATTGTGTGGCTGCTGAAGCATGGTCTCCTGCAGCAGCTGCACACTTACGTGTACCTGGCCCCACCGCCGTCACTAGACACAGAGGTGATGCGTGTGGGCAGTCGAGACCAAGGTGGATATGGCCAACTGGGTAGCCATGGCACCAGCTCACCTGCCAGCACCAGCATTCCCACACCCACCATCCATGAACCACCACCACCACCCCCTTCCTCACTCTCTCATGACCCCCCTCCTCTCCCCCATGATCCCCCATCATCAGCACCCATTCAGCATCCTGGGGGTGTGGGGCACCCAGATATGACTGGTGCTGCTCTCCACCATGCAGCAGTCCAGCTCAGCCACCCAGCCTCAGAGAGTGACCTTGGCTCAGGTGATTTCTTTCATTAGTGCTAGTTTAATACTTATAACTCATTGCAAAAGAAGCATAGTGTAAGTAACACTATGCAGGCTTGTAAATCCAGGTTGTAGATTTTATTAAAAATGCAGTAGCATCTAAGTTGCCTGTTTATTGGTGTGATTCAGAAATTTTTATGGTTGATGATGTGTTGCACAGAAACTATCTTTGATTTCTAGTGTTCCATTTTTCAAAGAATATGAGTAACAGACAGTTTTAGAGTCTAGGTATGAAGCTGCTGGCCTGTTAGAGTCAGGGTCTTCATTCTGGAGGAAGCAGCTGGTGCCACTTGACTAAGGTGTTTTTGCTCCCTTTGTGAGTTTTATTGATAATGAATATCCCCAGTCTGTGTAACCAAGCAGATCTCTCACATAGGTAAGCAACCGCTTCTTTTGGGCTGACCTACAAGCACAGTACAGTACAGTACAGTACAGTACATCGTGTAGGGAACTAGCACTCCAGTAAAGTCTTCTCTCCATCTCATTTTTTCTCCCTCTTCCACCAGCAATTTGCCATTTTTGTCATACTCTGTTAACCTCTTTCCAGAACATTTTCTTACATTCTCTCCTATTTACACTCAAATTCATTCTTAACCTCCTTCCAGAACTTTTTCTTACATTCTCTCCTTTTTATACTCAAATTCCTTCCAAACTCCTCGTCCATTCTCTTCTTACTCTCTCTTACTAATAATTTCACATCTTTACTCTTCTTTACAGATAACTCTGTTCCATCTCTCAACTTTTGCATCACAGTTTGTCTCACCTCTTCATTCCACCATGCTGTTCCTTAAACATCTTATTATCTTCTCTTCACCCGACACACCACCTCACATGCTGCACAGATGTCTTCAGTGAATACCTTACATGCACCTTCCACTTCCCCCATCTCCAAATTATATTTACTCAATCACTTTGCCATAGTTTTCCTTTATTCTGCCTTTTTTTTCATCCTCTTGCAACCTTTCTTCCCTCTTTGTATAGACTACTTCCTCCTGCCTGCCTCTCCTATTCTTCCAGTGTATTTATACCTTGACTGTCACCTCTACTAAGCAGTGGCCAGAGTCCCCATCCCCATCCTGTGTATGCTCTTGCATCCAGCACATATCTTATTGTCTCATCCACACACACCTATAATCAGTCACTGCATTCCCTTCATCCATCACACCACCTTCCCTTCTCATCACTTGCCATGTATACCTGTGGATCATTTTGTGTCTAAAGAGGGTATTCATTATCACCAGTCCCCTGCCCACACAAATGTCCACCAGAGCACTATCCTTCTCATCCACTTTGGCAGGCATCATCAGTAAACATATATTGTTGCCACTACAAACATTTTCCATTGCATCAATTGCATAGGCTAAGAAGGGGTGGTAACAAAGAGGAATACTTGGCTGCCAAGAGTAGGGCTAGATGAGAGGATTACAGGACAAAATTTGAGTCCCAGAGACTTTACTGGATAACCTAAATAGTGTGGAAAGGAAGAATATGATATTTAAAGTGGCAAATCAGATAAAGAGGGATATCATAGGTGAGCAGTGTGTGAAGAATGATGATGGAAGTGTAGTGGTGAACAGTGGGGATATTAAAGACGCATGGAGAGAGCATCATAACTGGTTGTTGAATAAGGAGCTTGACTGGAACAGGGAAGGTTTGGAGCCGTCAAATCCAGTGTTTGGCCCTTGTCCTTTGATTGATGCTGCTACTGTGAGCAGGGCAATAGGTAGGATGCAGGTGGGGAAGGCAGTAGGTGTGTCTGGGTTGACTGCTGAAATACTGAAAGCCTCAGGAGATATAGGAGTGGGATTAGTTATGGAGTTGATAAATACAATTATAAATAAGTGTGTTGTCCTAAATAATTGGCTGAAGAGTGTGATTTTAAATGTGTACAAGGGGAAGGGTGATGCCCTGGAAAGAGGAAATTATAGAGGCATAAAGCTTTTGGACCAGATAATGAAGGTAATGGAGAGAGTTCTAGAAGGTATGATTAGAGAAAGAATGAACATTGATGAGATGCCAGGCAAAGGGACCACTGATGCTATATTCATTGTTCGACAGCTTCAGGAAAAATATATAGGAAAGAAAAGGGATCTGTTCTTTGTTTTTGTTGATTTGGATAAGGCCATTGACAGTCCCTAGGGATGGTGAAGTGGGCAGTGAGAAAACATGGGATTGAGGAGTGGCTGGTTAGGGTGGTTATGGCTATGTATGTGGGTGCTCACACCCAGTTAAGGTTGAGTGGATATTTGAGTGTTGAGTTTTCTGTGAATGTTGGTTTGCATCAGGGGTCAGTCTTGAGCTTCTTCTTGTTTATCACGGTACTTGAAGCCCTGTCACGTGACTTCAGAAATGGACTTGCATGGGAGATGTTGTATGCTGATGATTTGGTATTGATTGCAGGGAATGAGAGGGAAGCAGAGGAAAGATTTAGGAAGTGGAGAGATGGTGGAGGACACAAGAGCTTGAGAGAAATGCAGATAAAACAAAGGTGATGGTATCTAGGGCTGGTGGCAGTACTGTAGAAGAAGAGGGAGAGTGGCCATGTGAGGTTTGCCACAAGGGCATGGGAAGTAATTCCATATTGTGCAGTGTTTGTGATAAGTGGCTGCATAAGAGATGTAATGGCATTAGAGGTAAACTGCAAGATAATACTGATTTCATATGTGCAGTGTGTCGGGGAGAGCATGTGGAGATAGGCATGAAAGGATTGATCTTGCTGGTCAGTCTGGAGTATGTGGAAGAGTTTTGTTATTTGGGAGATATGTTATGTGCTGGAGGTGGGGCTGGAACTATCTCTGTGCTAGAGTGAGGAGTGGTTGGAAGAAGTTCAGGGAGCTGTTGCCTCTCCTGACATTGAGAGGGCTCTTCCTCCATCCTAAAGGATCTTTGTATGTGGGATGTGTTATGAGTGTAATGCTGTATGGTAGTGAGACCTGGGCAGTAAAGGAGGAGAATATTTGCAGGCTCAGATGTACTGAAATGACAGTGATTAGGTGGATGTGCAGTGCGTCCTTGAGTGCAAGGCCTGGTAGGGCTAAGTTTACGATGAGAGTTATGAGGTAGGATGGAACATGAGTGTATTGGTGTGATGAGGAGAGGTGGATTGAGGTGGTTTGGGCATGTGGAGTGGATGGAGGATGACAGTTGGGTGCAGAAAGTGAGAAGTGTTAATGTTAGGGGTCGGGTTGCAAGAGGTAGACCTAAAAAGAGCTTGAACGAGGTCATTGAGTGTGACCTCAGGGATAAGGGACTGAATAGGGAGGCTGCCAGAGACTGAGCAGCGTGGAGAGCTGCCATTTTGCGACTAAGGCTGATGCGAAAAAGTATGTTGGACCCTTTAAAAACAAAATGAACAAAACGATAAGAACAATATTTGAGATAAAACTGGTCCATGAGAGACTCTGCTTGTTTCTTTCCTCCAGTCTGAGTACCTTAGTTTCCTTTTATTACTGTTATCTCTTTCTCTGCTAGAAAGTCCTCCAACCACTTTCACATCTTTCCCCTAATTCCACCTTTGTACTCCAGTTTCCAAGTCAGCCTTCAGTAAGTTACCTTATCAAAAGCCTTTTTAAAATCAAGTTAAATACAGCCAGCCTATCCTTGTCTCACCAGTATTATTTCAGATTTTGTCTCATAGAAACTTTATACTTGTACAGTAAATTTGCGACATAGTTTTTGGTGTTTTTATTAGCTTAGCTTATAGTATAAACCACAGCAAAGATGATGGCATACCATTTATACCAATATAATCAATTTCCAGTGGAAATGAGCTACTTGAGAGAAGCATGTGGAGTGACATGGAGGGACAGGTTGACGAATGAAGTGAAAGAACGTTGTGGGGTGGATGTGGATGTGGTTGAGAAGATATAGAGAAGTACACTGAGGTGGTTTGGACATGTGGAGAGAATGGAGAATGAAAGACTGACCAAGAGGGTGTATGTAGGTGAGGTGGAGGGAGGGAGAGGGAGGGGAAGACCGAGGATGAGGTGGAGGGATGGAGTTGAGAGGTTTATGAGGGAGGGGGGAGTGAGTTGGGGGGAGGGTAGTCAAATGGTAGGTGACAGAGCGACTTGGAGGCGTTTTGTCTGCGGCCACCCTTTGCAGGATTAGGGCGTTGGGCTACAGATAGATAGATAGATATTTGGCCGTGGATTTTTTTTTTTTTTTTTTTTTTTTCCCAGGAGCAGCTATCACTCAAAGATAACTGATTTTCAAACTGTCCTTAGGTTTTTTGAGGATTTTTGTTTATGCATTGTTTTCTTGGTGTTTAGCATTAATATGGATATTCCTATGTGTGTTTTGATGTCTCAGTTTGGCAGAATGACCGGAAAACATTGCCAAAATTTGGAGGGGTACTGTACATATAGGCAGGTTTCTTTTGTGTGTTTTTAATTTTTTTGCATGGTTTTCTTGGTGTTTAGCATTACTTTGGATATTTCTATGTGTGTTTTGATGTCTAAATATGGCAGATTGACCTGAAAACACTACCAAAATTAGGAGCGGTACTGTACATGCAGTAGTGTATAGGTAGGGTGCTTTTTGGTTTTCAGTGTTAATTTTGCTTTTTTTTTTTTTTTTTTTTTTTTTTTTTTTAACTGAAAATTTTTTTTGATATTCCTTTGTGTGTTTGGATGTCTAAATATGCCTGAATGACTGGGAAACACTGCCAAAGTAAGCAGAGGTACTGTACAAATTGGTTATGTATAGGTTGGAGGTTGGGTATAGGTAGGGTCTGGGTATGCTAGGGAGGATATTGTTCATTACCCGGACATTGCCACTACCCGGACATGCCTTTGGCTCTACTGTAATACGTTGGATAATTGAGGGACTATTGTATATATATCAATCATCATCATCATCATCATCCAGTCCTGTTTTGCCCCATGCGAAACACAGGAGTCCGGGGTGAGGCATGTTGGTTCTGACATTTAGCCCTTGCGGATCGCAAATAGGTCTGTACATCCAGTATGAAAAATTACATTTTTGACCAAAAAATCAAGGTTTGTAAATTTAGAAAAAATATAATATTCATGCATAAAGAACTACTACACATCATAACAATATACAGTATTAAGGCTTTGCTTACCATAGAAGAGCCGTAATAATTGTGGGAAGTTGCATATCAGTTGGGGTGTGGTGTCACAAATTATGCATTTCTGTATACAGAATGATAGAGAAACAATCCTACTAAGCCAAAACCATAAATATGTGTTTATTACTTCTCAGTTGAATTATGCAGTACGCAGGAAGTCAGTCAATATTGAGAGAAATACCGAAAACATTCACCAGCTTCCCACCAAAGTTTTGTGACAGAGGCAAATAAACAAGCCACGATTGTGGCCAGGAAACCCATACTGATAAAGCCACAATTGTGACCAGGAAACCTGAAAGGGTTAAGATGAAAGTGACCAGCCTCACTCATCTCCTAGTGGCATTATGTGAGCAGTAAACCCCAACCACCCCTTGGATATAAACCTGCACAGGCTCAGTCTGATTGAAGTGCCCTAATTACCCAATAAACCACCAGGCACCATAATTTGATTATATGGTTACCACCCAGCATAGTTAATGGTTTCCAGGCGTACAGGAAACCATTTGGCTTGTTGCTTAGTGTACAATCACCCGTAGACAGAAGGAGGAGGAAAAAATGAAAGAAAGAAAGACAGAAGTGGAAGGAAGGAAAGAAGAGAGGAAACGGCAGTTACCCAAGAGCAGCACTATATCGAGTGAGTGGATGGTGAACACACATCGAGTCTCATGCTTAAGGTGGCATAACATCCTATACCCTTTTCAATAGAAAATTTATCCTTAACAAGTACTGACCGAAATTTTCAGTTCATTACCTCACACATTTCATTTTCATTAGTATAGGTTTTTCCTTCATCTGTCAAACAGTGTATCTGGTCTTTAATTTTAATTTTGTGACTCGATTCACAGAAGTATAGAAAAGCTTGGGAGTGAGAGCTTGTGCACAGATGTGTGTGTGTGTGCATGTGTGTTTGTGTGCAAGTTTGTGCATTTGTTCTTGATGTGACGTCCTTTTTACTAACGTTACAAATACTTCACAGTCTGCAGTGATGAGAGAAGCCCGAGTCCTGGTGTTACAGTAGGTGCTACCCCTGAGGACTCTGTTGGTCGCATCCTTGACACTGCACTGACAGCTGCCGAAAGGGAGATGGTCATGAAAGTGGAGGCAGCACGCAACCCAGATGATCTCAAGCTCTTTGCAAAGTGAGCCTCCAATCTTTTTCTTTTAAAATGCAACAAAAATGAACCTGATTTTCAGAAGCAAGACAGTTTTCATTTTTTATAACATAATGTGCTATCTACCTACCTGTCTACAGCCAGACAACGTAGTCCCATAAAGAATGGTCATTTGTCTTTGAGTTAGTTGTTTGATGGGGAGGGGCACTGACGCTCTGCCAACCCACTTGATGACACATAGGGAATGTGTATGGGTTGGTTATATGGTTACCACACAGGGTTATAAATGGTTTCCTGGCTTACTGGATACCATTTGGCTTGTCACTCAAAGTAAAGCCACCTGAAAAGGAAAGAGGAGAAATCAAAAGTGACGGGAAAGATAGGAGAAATAGGAAGAGAGAGGACAGACACAGAAAAAGAGTGACTAAGGTGAAGGAAGAAGTAGGCAGCACAACATCAAGTGACTGGAAGATGGTCACCAGCACCTGTAGTCACAGCACATGACTCTGAGGTTGTCATTATTGTACCCTGGCAACCTGCCATTCAAAAGTGCGTCCGATTTCGTATCATATTATACTCGAATCTTATTATTATGCATGAATATATTATACACGAATATTATTATGCACGAACATATTATACACGAATCACATACATCTCATACACAAAATCGGACACACTGTTGAGGGGTCGGTTGCCAGGGCACGATAATACCAACCTCAGAATCGTGCGCCTCGACTACTATGTAGTTAACTTTATGTTTTTTGTTTTATAATCACACTGTTCTAGAGCATTATACACAACACACACACACACACACACAGTATGTATATATAGTATATATCTGTCTGTCTATATTTATCTATCTACCTATTTATATATATATATATATATATATATATATCACTCATCTTAAATGTCAGGAATCTATCTATCTATCTATCTATCTATCTGCCTATATGTATATATATTACTGTATATATATATATATATATATATATATATATATATATATATATATCACTCTCATCTTAAATGTCAGGACCAACTGCCTAGCCCCGGGCTTCTATGCTCCTCATGGGGCAGCACAGGATTGGGTGATGGATGGATATACATATATATATATATATATATATATATATATATATATCATCCATCATCATCATCATCCGGACCTCCTTTCCCACCCTAGGGCACCCACTGCAAATTGACTTTGGACCTACACACAGAATTGCTATAGGAGAATTGTCTGTCTTTGCTTTGTGTTTCCACCTCTACCAAGTGAATTTTTTGGGCAAGAAGGAACTGGCAACTCCTCTGGTGTTGGCAGGAGGTGGTGAAACACTCAGCACGTCAGTGCTTGCCCAGAAGTGAGAATGGGAGTATATGTTCCCATCACTCCGAGCTTGCAGCTCCCTCTTTTTTTGGATGCATTACTGTTTGCCCTGTTATTTTCCTACAGTCGTGTTGTCATGCCTGGAAAGTACGGCTCAAGGGATGAGAGGGTCAGTATTATTGCATGGAGGCAGGATAATGTCCCCATCAACACGATTTGTGAATGTACAGGACACGCAAAGTCGACCGTCATGAAGATTCTTGCTGCAGCACGCGGCCTGCCACCTGATGTCGTACCAGAGCACAAGCATGGCGGTGGAAAGAGGACGACTTCTAGAGGTACAGATACACTTCTGAAGAGGGAAGTAATCAAGAATCCTCGACTGACAGCAGCAGAATTGAAGAGAATGCATCCCCAGTTGTTACAAGACATCTCAATTTGAACTATCCAACACCACTTGCAGAAGGAGCTGGGTTTGCCAAGCCGCACCACAGTCAAGAAACCGCTTCTCACTGACCGCATGAAGAAGCAGCGCAGTTAGTTTGCTAAGAAGTATGCACCGTGGACATCGGGTGAGTGGAGAAAAGTTCTATGAAAGCATATTTCAAGTGTTCCAGGTGCGTTCTGCCAAGGTTCGTTGTCCTGCCTCCCGTAGTCGATATGACTCGGCATACACAGTGCCGGCTGTTAAGCACCCACGATCAGTAACGGTATGGGGGTGTTTCTCAGGTGAAATGGAATGGGGAGGCCTTTACTTTCTTCTGAAGAACTTGATGATGAATGGTAGCCAGTACATTCAAGTTCTGAAAGATCATTTGTTAAACTTTTTTGCTATTCATGGGTGCAACTTTTTCATGCATGATTCAGCTTCATGTCACAAGTTAAGAAAGGTGACAAAATGGCTTCAGGATAATCGGATTGAGGTCCTCAACTGGCCTGGCAACAGTCCGGATCTAAATGTGATAGAAAATTGCTGGGCAAAGATGAAGAAAATCATGGCAGAGAAGACGACACCCAATCTGGACAACCTCAAGGCTGAACTGACAAATGTTTGGTGCAAAGAAATATCCTTAGATTACTTTAGAGATCTAAGTATTTCCATGCCAAAACGCATCCAACTGGTCCTGAAAAACAAGGGAAACATGATTTCATGTTAATGACTGGCATTTCATGAACAAATATTGTGATATACTATGATTTCTGTGTTTTTTAATACCTCGTGGGGAGAGGTCTTAAGTCAATTTGTGGTAGCTTTATATACATATGCGGTAAAACCTCAATATAACAGACTTCAGTAGACCGGAATTTGCTTTTATCAGACTTGAGGAGCTACCGGACTAAACTCCTATATATTGGAAAAACTCTGATAAAGCCAGAGGCAGTCCAGACCGCCCGACCACTTCATTTATGTTCACCACAATAAGATAAATAAAAGACATGTTTATCAGTGTACAGTACAGTATTATTATCTATACTATATCATAAGCACTTTAAAAGCCGTTCATACGATCCAGACTAATGTCTGATATATCAGAAAAAGTCCGGTTTAGCAGGGGGAAGTCCAGATGTCACGGTTTAGTAGGGGGAAGTCCGGATGTCGCTTTTATCTGAATTTTGCATTTTTCGGAATGGCATGGGCCCCAATTAGTCTGTTATAGTGAGGTCTTACTATATATATATATATATATATATATATATATATATATATACATACATACATACATACACATGGTAACCTGTTTATATATGGTAAGCTGATAAGTGCCGTCAAGAGTTTTTATGATGGTAGTGAGACATGAAAGGGTAACGGGACATCCAAGTGATTGGTTCACGATCAGTATAGGCGTGGGGTAAGGTTGTGTGATGTTCCCATGGTTGTTCAGTATGTATACAGTATGGATGGGGTGATGAGAGAAGTAAAAACACAAGTAATGGAGAGAGAGATGGCGTTGGTAATGAATGGTGATGGATGGAATATCGCAAATTTGTTGCATGCTGATGATGCAGTGCCACTTGCAAATACTGGACAAGAGCTTGGTAGACTAGTGTAGAGTTTTGTAGATGTCTGTGAATGTTGTGCCTTGAGAGTAAATGTAGAAAAAAGTAAAATGATGGTCATTGAGAGAGAAATGACTCCCAGTGCGATGTTGTACTGAATGGAGAGAGACTGGAATTGTTGAGAGAGTTCAAATACCTGGGTACAGTGATAGAAGGGAGAGGAAAATGTGCAAAAGAAGTGAAAAGTAGAGTGACACAAGGAAGGAAGGTAGCTGGTGTTATGGATGCCTTGATAAAAAACAGAGGCTTGAGTGTTGCAAATGCACGAGACTTACACGAAAGAGGGTTAGTGCCAACTTTAACATATGGATGTGAGACTGTGGTGTGGCATGAATATGAAAATTCAAGAGTGAGAGCAGTGGAAATGAGACTGCTGAGGAATGTATGTGGAATGCAGAAAGTGGATAGGATACGGAATAATGTGATTCGTGAAAAACGCAGAGCGAGGAAGTCTGTGGACACCAGAATCGAAGAGAGTGTACTGAGATGGTTTGGTCATGTGGAGAGAGTGGATGACAATTGAGTGGTGAAAAAGGTATATCTGAGCGAATCAGAAAGAGGGAGGCGGCGAGGTCAACCAAGAAGATGGTTGAGGGTTATAGTGGATGAGTGTGTGAGGAAGGGAGGTGTGGAAGTTGATGAGGTTAAGAGACTGACAAGAGACTGAGCTGGCTGGATGAATTATGTGTGGAGAAGCACATAACCAGGGATCTGGCACCCCTTTTTAACGTGACAGCATTTGGATTGGCTGTATCAGGTAGATATATGTGAAGCTACAGAATGTGGTGAAAGTTTTTGGCGTATCGGATAGATCCAGGATTCCGTGGGCTTGAATGATGAGTGATAGGAAGCGTGGTCTATTGAACTGGGCAAACTCAGGCTGTCTGGATGTTGTTACTCCTCGCCCTGCCCCAGGGTGGGAAAGGAGGTACCAACCAATGTTGTAAATTAGTACCTATCATTTTCCTTCCTCAGACTGTGCATCTACTTTCGAGGACAGCACCACATTGAAGAAATGATGTACCGGGCAAACCTGCGAAGGTCACAGATTCTTTATCTCATTGACAAGTTTCGCTCTGTGCTACTAACCTGCCTTCATCCTGACCACTCCATCACCCTTTCCACTCACACCCAGTCACACCATGTCGGAGTTGCATTAACATAACCCTAGTCCAGCTTAGCACACACCTTTTTCAGAGAGGTACAAAGTTTAGGTGGAGCTAACCTAATCTAGTCCATCCTAACTTGGCTTTTGAAGCATTTCAAAGTAACGATCTTTATCTTCCCTGTCAAAAAAGGATCAGAACATAGAAGACATTATAATTAAAAGTCGTGGAATATTCCAGGAGAGAATTCAAGTGAAGTTGTGTGGCTAAGAAAATGAAGCTTATATGTAGTGAATTTATACCTTATTTATAATATCCAGTGGTTTCAAAATGCGGGAAAAATAGCTAGAAACAATAACTTTGGAACTTGTGCATGATTTCCACAATATCACTGATTTTGATTATACACTTCTCATACCTGCCTACATTGGATTCCAATGGCAGGTTTGATATTTTTATTGTAAAATTTTAATTATGTGATAGAGTATATTGTCATTTAATGAAATTATTGTACAGTATTTCATTTCTCTACTCCATTTATCTTTGATGGAAAAACACTCAGTACAGTGCAGAAAATTGTGTATAAATGATTTGAGTTTAATTGGTTGGCTTCCAGTAGTGGGAAAATACATGAAATAAAACCTCCAATATTCTTAACTCATTTTAATGGGTAGTGCTTTTCAGAATGAAGGTATGTGACTCAAACTACAAAATATACACTTGTGAGAACGAACAGCATTACTATGATAATGTGACAAGCTGTCCTGCATTGGAGATGTGTTGAGAGCTGTGAATCTATTGCTATCCCAAGATACAGAAGACCACAACACATCCCACTGACCTTATCCTGTTCTTTATAAGTATTGTTTTATCCCCTTCATTTAAGTGGTGTATTTTAAAGGCTTATTCTTACTACCTCCAGATGATCTTATTCAACTTCAAAGGGACCTCTTGCAGTTAAAGAGTTAGTGAAGGCCATAATCTGCCTAGTCTAGTTTGACAAGTCTTAATCAATTGCTGAAGAAAAACTTTGAAAGTTGCAAGAATAAAATAAGAACTGTCATGGGATTGAAGGGGTTAACTGAATGGAAATAATTTTATAGAGCTGATTGTACAGAGAATAGTGGCAAATATAAATAACAGATTCCAGCTGATGCCATTAGCTGATCTCCATATATTATTTCACGATGTAGATTTCCTTTATTATAAGTATGTGTACTTTACGGTCACAGATGGCATGATTGTCTTGAAAGTCCAAGCGTGGAAGAAGCAAACCACCACTTCTTTCTAGTCCTTTTGGTCCTGGGACATGAAATAAACATTAGATTTTATTCTTAACACGTTGAATCTGGACAAATATAAATTGTGTCTTCACTTGGGATCACTAAATGAAATGCTTTAGATTTTGATCTTAACCCTTGTAAGGCAACCCTACAACTCCAATAACATGTTAGGTGACCTGGGGTCTGCCAGACCCCAATCTTTAGAAAATCACCAAAAATACTTACAACACCTTTATTCAAACAATCACTAGTACACAATTTCTGTAGCCCTTTTCCTTCAATTTGGTGCAAAATTTATGAAAATACAGGTGATGAAATATTGTAAGGAAAATTAAAATGAAAAACATTGACAAATTTTATACCAACTGAAATTAATGGCTACCATACCAAACTGGTATGTTCCACCAGTTTTCTATCAATGCCTGCCGTAGACCAATGGCCAATGTATCTTTAAGAAGAAAGAGAAGCACATGTCATGGTAAATAATTTTTGGTATGGAAGATATATATGGGGAAAAAAAATCACAGGTTAGGTAACCTGGGGTCCACTGGACCCCAAAAGCCCTTTAACACGAAAACAGAGCCAGATCCCGAACTGACCCCATCACCTCCCTGAACTAGTCTACTAGTCAGGAAGGTAGAGGGAAAACCAGATCCCAAGACCTTATAGTAATATATGAAAAACACTAAGAAAAATAGCATGGGGTCCAATAGACCCCAGGTTACCTTACAAGGGTTAAGTATTGTATTATTACTGGGTCAGAGCATACGCAGTCACCTAACAATAGAAGTGAATAGGAAGCATTAATATGAGTGGCAGGGTCAGAATAAGTATTTTTCAAGGTCACTGCATCAGATGCAGCATTCTCTCTGCATATAACCTGACACTTAAATCCCGGAAGTGGTGGCCACAAACAAATTGCCTCCTACATTGCCTGAGCTTAAGACAGATATCCCTGAACACTCCCACCTCTTGCTGCTGATAGCTTGGTAATATAAAATCAGTATCAGTTTCACTTTTATTACAGTTCGATTACATCGATTACATGGGTGGATTTTCATTCACAGAACATTCCAGCATTTTATATAGTAACTGGTGGACTCTGCATATATATGTATGACTTAAACATATGTTTTAAATACAGATAATGTTTTCGGTTATTAAAGTTTTATAGGCATTAATAAACCTAAGTGTGCTTGTATATAATGGTGAAGTGTACACAAGAACTCATATGGATATGCATACAGTACAGTAATATTATTTATTGATTATTACTATGATGGCTTTGTTTATTCCACAACGTAATGTAATTGTGTGGTACCATCATCATCTTTATCATCATCAAAAAATGATTCTGTGCTTCCTCAGAAAACCTTGAATTGGGGTTAGCTGTGGTACAGATGAAGGTTTTCTATGGACTGGCAGCTTAACCTAGCATCAAAACCACCTACCACAATTGCACCCTGATATTTGTTGCCCTTAGCAAGAATTAAATTTCCAAGTAGATCCACATCAGTGAAGTAGTTGAAGTCAACAGTCAGGCCTCTGCAATATAAGCCTTAGAATTGTCAGTCTCTGAAGTAGCTGTGTCTTTTGTTTCACTGAGTTAGTCTGCTTATCTCTCAACCCATAGCCTGATGCCATAATCCTGGATGGGGTGGTCACAAACAGATTGCCTCCATATCACTCTGTCCTCCAACATCAGGTAATCCTCTCTTCATCCCACACCATTTATTCATGTGCCTCCCCTCTCGATCCTCCCACCTTATACTTGGTCTCCCTATCCCCCTTACTCCTCCCACCTCATTCACATATAATCTTTTTGCCAGTTTCTCAATCACCGTATGATTCATCTGGCTAGACCATCTCAGATTACTTATTAGAGATGATTACATCATCATCCAGCCTCCAAACAGGAAAAGGATAACAGATACATCCACCCTCTGTATTCGATCATACCATATATGCACACATTCTTCTGCCCTTCAGTCACCTGACTTTCTTACTGTTCATATTTCACCAATTCAAATATTTCATATCAATGTACATAACCCACCTGCATACATTTCTCAAAAATCCAACACTGTCACTCTGGACTTTTGGTACTCAGGTACACCAGTGTCACATCCACACATTACTGTAGATAATAACACTTTTATGACCTTGGCATAAGCCCCTTGCTACACCTCCAAATGAAACCGAGTGCTCATTATCCTCCCACCATCCTTCTGTAATATCATTCAGGTTTTTTCAAATAAAATCTTTTTCACCCATGATACAGTATTCCAGTTTCATTATGTTTTGTATTGTAAATGAATTCAGTTGATTTCTTTACACTTAGGCTGAATGGAAATATGTATATGAATTTGATTAGTTTTAATGATGATGATGAGACCCATTCATTTATCACAGGGGATGGGGGTGTTTGAATGCTGAAATTATTTTATCTCAGGATTGGCATAATGTAAGCACAGCCACATACTTTCCTCTAATGCCAGTTTTAAACTAATGCCAGTTGAGTTTATTCAGCTTAAGGGTGACCATTCTGTGTGAATGGGTTTGACCTACTTCTGGACTATTACTTTGCATTCACTATCAGATATTACCCCTCACATTGACAGGCCTAGGACAAGTCTGCAATGGTGTCATTACAGTTAGGAAGCAGCATAGCACTATCAACATACATCAGATCTGAATTACTCCATCTTTCACCATTATTCACCATTTCACTCCAGTTCTCATGGAATGTATACATGATAAATGTGAAGAAGGTTTCACAGAATAGACATGACACAGCTGTGGGGGGGTGGGATGAGGGCACCAACCCCCCATCCTCTTTAACAAGAAACTGAACATGAAGGCTGTCATTTAGACCTTTATTTGTCATTTTTTATTTACTCTTTGAGCTACTAATGAATTTAATGGGTTGTTTTTCATACTGTTTAACTACTGTATTATATTTAACGTTTTTTATTAATCTAGAAACTATTTTGATACTTTCCAAGCAGCAGTATCTCAAGAAGACAGCCAAGATTTAGGCTCACCCTCCTTAACAAAATCATGACATCTCCCTTGAGAGTAATAAAGTAAATAAAATAATGAGGGCCTGTAAATGCAAATAATTAGAGACAAAAATGAAAGAGGCTGACTTCATAATATAAGACTACAGTGCCTATGTTCTAATGTTGGTTCAGTTGATTTAGTTGTAGGTGTAGTTGTTACGGTTGTGGTTAGTATAGCTGTCATTATGGTTGTTCTAATTGTACATGTGATTGTACCTGCAGTTGTGGTTGTTTAATTGTACCTGTGGAAATGTAACCGTAGGTATGGTTGTTGTAGTTGTAGCTGTAACTGTAGTTGTGGTTGAAGTTGTAGTTGAAGCTTTCACTGTAATTGTGGTTGGTGTAGTTGTAGCTGTGGTTGGTAAAGTTGTAGCAGTGGCTGGCATAATTGTAGCTGTGGTTGATGTACCTGTAGCTGTGGTTGATGTAGTTATAGCTGTGGTTGGTGTGGTTGTAGCTGTGATTGGTGGTTTTTGTAGCAGCATTAGTCTTGTTTACATCAGTAATGATCAGTTGTTTCTATGAATAAGATTCTAGTTCATCCACATTATCTTGGCAGAAGTTTTTGTTTTTGTAGCCTATTTCCTGTCACTCACTGCCTGAGTAAGACACTGTTGCAGTTCTGTTTCATTTCCATAATATTTCTTTATGACTGACATCTTATGCTTGTGTTAATCTCTTGTTGCAGCTCAATGGCAGAATAAGACAATACTGTGGCCCTGTGTCCTGTACATAGCACCTCTTCATAACCAGAATCATATTAAAGTGTTCTTTTCTCTTATAGCTCAGCATTCAAGATGGAGGGTAGGAAATTTTAGGCCTAGTTAACATGGATGGAATATAGTTGTGGTGGACAGAGCTAAGTCAGGCATAAGATTGGTCTGGTCCTTGTTGTCATTAGGATGACTTTGACAACAATGCGGATGAAGCTGATGATGATGACAGTGACAATTCTGGTGATAATGAAGACTCTGAGAAGGAAGGAGAGGGTTCCACATGGGAGGATTCTGGTGATGGGGTCAGTGGTGAGGCCAATGACGATGATGACAGCAATAACATAGAGGATGAAAGAGATGATGCTCGTCCAGATAGTGGCGGTGGTGATGATGATAATGATGGCAGCAGTGATGAAGGTGATGATGAAACTAATGATGGCAGTGAGGGAAATGACGATGACATTGATGATGACTCATACACTCTGGATGGAAATACATAGGGGGAGGAAGAATTTGAACTTGGTAACACTGAGGGTAGTGTGGTTCCTGAAGAGGTGATGGAGGGAGGTGCAGTAGTTGATATGGAGGAGGCAGGAATGGTGGTGGGGACGGTGCTGACAGTGGTCCTGTTTGGGCAACCTGCAATGGAAGAGTGACATAATTTAGATTATGGTGCTGGGGCTGGATATACAAACAAACTTAAGGTCAATTCCTGTCATAGTTAAGTTTTCCTAGGAAGAAAAAAGAGACAGGAAATTTCTTCTTATGCTTTCTTTTCCTTTTTGCAAAAACGAAAATAACTATGATGCATTTTGTCTCATGACTATGATTTATTTTTGCAGAAAAAATGAGAGATGAAAAGATTGTACTTTTTTTTTTCATGTCCTTCCAGCAAAAAATATAATCTAACCTATGATAATATAATATTCTTCTTGCAACCAAGATGTAGTTTTTTGGGGGTAACAAGAGACTAGGAAAGACTCTACTTTCTCCTCTCCTCTCCATGTTGACAAGTGGATAAAATGAATGGGAGGGAAACACGGGAAAGAATCTGAGTCCAATAAAATGAGAGAAATAACGAACTTAAACATTTTAATCTGATGATGTATTTTCTGTTTCATTCTTACTATATCCATACAAATATTTTTTCAGGTAAAGAGAATTTTTTCTTACTAGATGGGTTTGGTAAAGCCTAAATAAAACCTTTCAGTGCAGGGAGCCTTTCCTAAGATGGGTATGATCATCTCGGCATTGTTAGGATAAAATGAAAGAAATGTCATAGTCCTCAAGGAACTGAGCTTTTTCCCATTTTTTCTTCCCACCCATTTTATCCAGTTACAGTACTGTACATACATGTATTGCTCCTTGTCATCTATCTTCAACCATCAACACCCACATCTCACACCAAGCCCTCTTCCTCCCATCATCCCCAGACATCACCTTTTGCTCCCCAAACCACGTCCCTACAACATCCTGGAGCGTGGTCAAAACCCTCGGCTCTGACCACCTCCCAGTCATCATCACCACCAAAACCAGGATCACCCTAGCTGGCCACATACACTAATTATAAGAGAGCCAACTGGGAGGCCTTCACAGCTGAAACAGAACAACACTTTGAAACATTAAACAGTACATCCATCACAAACATCAACACCGCTGTGCACACTATCAATGCAGTTATTCAAAACACAGACAAAAGACACATCCCTAGAGGCAACAGAAAGAGATGCAACCCCAACTTCACACCAGAAATTCAAGACCTCATCAGTCAGCGGGACACACTATGACACTCCCCAACACCCCATACACAAGACAGTACAACAAATACAAGAACTCAACACTCAAATAAACAATATCAGAACAGCAAACACTAAACTGGAATAATTATCTCCAAACACTTGACCACAAAACAAAGACCAGTAAACTCAACAAAACACTAAACAACATCACACTTTCCAACAGCAACACTACACAATCACATAGCCATCACAACAACAGACACCATACCTTCAAACAGACAACAAGCAAACACTCTTATCAATCACTTTTCATGTCAGCCATCTAACCCCCTGTTGCGACGACCGACGTGTCATCTGACGCAAGAGACAGTTCCCCACAGACCCAGACTTCGCACCTTTCACTTACAACCAGACGAAGCACATCAATAGCAACCTTGAGCACTCATCTGCTTGTGGACCAGACAGCTTAAGCAACATACACCTTAAACACCTTGGACCACAAGGCATACAAACACTCACCAACATGTCAAACTACAAGTACTTATACAACATAATACCCAACATCTGGAATCATGGCATTATCATCACTATCCCCAAACCCAACAAAGACCCCATGTTACCTTCTTCAGAGTGCCCCATCACACTCCTCTGCACCCCCTCTAAAGTCACTGAATGACTGGTACTACAACCAGGTACACCTCACACCCCCGTAGCCCCATCACAACATGGTTTTAGGCCACTACAGTCCACAAAAACTCTTCTTACAGACCTTACAGAGTTTGATGGAATGAATTCAGCTAGGCCACCACACAGAACACTCCTAGTCACACTGGACATTAGCAAAGCTTTTGATGTCATCCCCTGCCACAACGTCACAAACAAAATATTCAACACAAACATGCACAATAACACAAAAAGATGGCTGGCAAATTACTCAGCAGACAGATGTGCACATGTAACATTTGCCAGTCAGTCTTCGAACATCAGAAACTTCACAAGTGGCGTCCCCCAAAGATCTGTTTTATTCACTACACTTATACATGCATCCCATACCCACCCCACACACCACAGATACACATAGCTTCCAGTGCAGACGACATAACACTTACATGTACAGTACACACTAAAATGCAAACACAGCCGCACACATCCTCCAACCTTACCTCAACACACTACACGAATGGTTCATCACAAACAGGCTCAAAATAGCCTCAGCCAAATCCACAGTGACCCCTTCACACAGACTGGACAGCGGAACACAGTCACATTCCACACCGAACCATAAACAACACTCCCCTAACACACACACACACACACACAAAATCCGTGGTGTAACATACAACACATCAGTGTCATTTAAACAACACATCACAGACATTAAAGATAAATTAACACCAAGACACTGCCTTGAGGTCACTTGCCCATACAACTTCTGGACACAGCAAAGAAACCACCACAATAGTATACAAACAATATACAGTATACGTTCAGTGATGAATTATGCAGCCCTGCTTGGGCTCCTAACCTCTCTAAAACACACCATGACACTCTACAGACCATACAGAACAAGACCCTAAAAATAATCACAGGCTGCACAGCCACTACACCCACAGACCACCTACATCAAGAAACCAAAGTCCTCAAAGTCAAGGATCATCTAGACATGAGAGGCACCCAAATTCTCGTTGCAGCCTCCACAAACCCACAACATCCACTACACTACATGGCAGCACATCCACACACACCAAGGAACATCAAACAACACCCAGGACATGATATCATACACAAATACTGTCATCTCTCTCCCCTTGCCTGCCTCTGACCAGCTTCCAGAAGCATATCCATACTCATATCACTCACTGCTTTATTCAGTCATTTAAAGACAACACACAGCTGCCTGCACGGCTTCTCAATATCCACCCTTCTGAATCCTATCTCCCTTGTAAGGGCAGGGTCCATCTGGCCAGGCTGGGATGTGGGCATCATCCAGCCCTCTTAAGTTATCAGAAGAGGCTGGATGACCTCGTCGCTGATTCCTGTCCAGGGTGCAACACAGCACCCCATACTATTAAGCTCATTGTGGAAGACTGCATTGCACAAAATCGCCTTCGTCAACAACACAACATACACTCATTGAAAGCTCTGTGGGACAGCCTGGTCTCAGCCGTGGCCTTCTGTAGGGCCCGGACACACTTGCCCCCGAACATGTGATTGTCAAGAGGAAACGAGGCTCAGGGGTCCGTCCAACGTTCAGGTTCGAATAATGAAGCAGCTCTAACCCGGTGCATCGTTTCATCTTGTCGATCACATGTTTGGGGGCAAGTTTGTCCGGGCCTTAAGGACTCGAGATTGTTCGGCCAGACTGCCTAGGGAACAACTGCTACTACTACACTACTTTCGAATGAGAGGAGACTAATGCAAGTCACACAAAACATTACTTCTGTGGTCAATGGAAAACTGGTGATAGGGAGAGAGGGAGCTCATTTCATTTGCCATCAGAGTCTGCAGCTTACCCATCCTCATTTGCCGATAGTATGTTTCATGTGGTTTGAAGATACAGTATTTCATCATACTTTCTGTGTTTAAGGGGCGGCTTCCCGTCCCTAGAACGCCTAGAGTGCAGCTGGGTTCCCTTTCTAGACCGGAGCTTAGACACAGTAAGAGAGGAACAGGGCATAAAAACACAGGGCGATAACCTTACACGTGTATTGACAAATTCACTACTGTAGAACAGGAAGACGTGTACACAATATAGGTGGGTTTGGAGTATCTCGCAGGATACTAGCCAGACAGGAGTCTTAATTCAGGTCTGGGAAATACGCAGCCTTTAGTCACTGCACAAGAGGCTCTTTTACACAAAGGAGGTGAAACACAGGTGTTATAAGTTCAGGGGAATTTGTTCTGGCACTTACTCAAGTTCTAGTTTTTTATGGTAATACTGGGAGTTGTGTCACTGTTCTCTGATTCTGGACTTACACAGGATGGCTGGACACTGACACTGAGTTATGGTAATAATACTGAGGGTTTGCCTCTCAACTCATACAAAATAGCTATACACTTTCTGGTGTTTTCCGTATTTCACTGATTTACACTGTCACTTATACCACACAGTATTGGCCTCTCGTTGCCAGCCTGCAAGAGCCTTATCTCACTGTCACTACAGGGGAATGTCACTGATCGGGGAAAGGGGTGGCATGGGGACAAAGTCATCTGCCTGGGGTAAGAGGAGTCCCGTCAGGAGTCCCTTCGTCCCGCAGCCACGGGACTACTCTCAGGGGCATCGTCTCTCGTCGAGAGTTTGGGCTGGACGTGGTGAAGGGCCACTCACTGCCGGGGCTGGGGACTGGGGTCTGGCCTTTGGGACTGAGACCGAACAAGTCTCTGAAGCACTCTTGCAGGCGCCTGGTGGAGGAAGGGCGTTGCCTTCAGTGGGGAGGAGTGAAGTCTCGCCCCGGGGTCCTGCGGGCGCCCTCGGAGGTCCGTTGGCTGCGGCCTCCTTCTCGTGGTGGCATCGTCAGGTTGGGGCTGTGGCGCTTCTGGCCGGAGTCCATCAGGGGAAGGTCCTGCTCGGGGGCCGACTGGATAGAGAAGTGTCCTGAGGATAATACCGGGCCTCTCCACCAGTCCTCAGGGCAGCAATCCTCCTCTTGGAGGTTGCCTCAGTCTGGGGGAACAGAGGGGAGGCCTGCGTTCCAGCAGGGCTGACCGCAGGTCACCCTTGCATCCAGAGTCACAGGGGGCGAGGAGCTTTGGTGTCCCTCCCCAGCGCAGCTATGGGCTGTCGCTGGGTTCCCTTGGTCAACAGACAGAGGGCGGCTATGGGCCATCCCTATGCTGTCAGTGCGGCTTTGGGCCGTCCCCAGGGCCCGACTCCCTGATGGGAACGCAGACGAAATGCAGCTATGGGCCGTCGCTTGCCTATCGGCGCAGTACTGGGCCGTAACCGAAGTCCCGTATGGAGGGCGACATGTAGACGAGGAGCGGCTATGGGCCATCTCCTGCCTACGGGCGCGGCTATGGGCCGTTGCCGGTGTTGTGCTCTCCGAGGCAACTGCAGAAGGAGAGGGGGCATACCTTTCTCTCCCCGGCGCGGTTATGTGCCGTCGCTATTTCTGCAGGGGGCGTGGGCTGCACCTGGTGAAGCAGCTATGGGCCATCTTCTTATTGGCGGCCCGACTGTAGGCTGTGGCCTACTTTTGTGTGCCGCTTTTGGCTGTCACTGGGGCCTGGCTATAAGCCGTGGCCCTTTGGGCGGAGTGGCTATGGGCCGATTTTGCAGAGCGGCCATGGGCCGTCTCTTTATTTGAACGGCTTTGGGCTGTTGCTGGGGTGCTTCCTGGGGCTGTAGGGTCAGCTCCACCCTGATCCTGGCGAGGACTAGCTAGCCAGAGAGGTAGTGCACTCGGACTGGGGTGGTCTCGTCGAGCGCCTTCCAGGGAATAGGGGCGTGTGGCCTGGGCGCAGTTATGCCCGTATAGACTGGACATGCCGCGCACTCTGTCTACCTCTCCATAGTCTCCTCCTGAGGGTGTGGTGGCGACCTGGGTTGCCACGGTCGGTATTTCACTTTCCAAAATGTTTTTCTTTACTTACATATACCACCCTATATACACAGTGCACTGGCAGCAGCTCTGGGGAGGGATTTACTAAAAAACAGGCCCTCAGTTCCCTGTCATAACTTAGACCTATAATTGTTTTTGCAGGAAGAAAAAGAGGCACGGGAAGGTACAGTATTCTTCTTTCCATGTCTTTCATGCAAAATCATTTCTGACCTATGATAATTTTCCTCAATGAAGTTTTCTTTTTTTGGAGACGAAACAAGAATTGAGTAGAATCTATATTCTCCTTTCCATGTCGTCATCATCATCATCATCCGGACCTCCTTTCTCACCTTAGGGCAGGATGAGGAGTAGGAATGTCCAGACAGCCCAAATTTACCCAATCCAATGGGCCATGCTTCCATTCACTCACCATTCAAGCCCCCAGAATCCTGGCTTTACCTGATACGCCAAAAATATTCACCACGTTCTGTAGCTCCACATACACGTATCCGACAGAGTCAATTCGGATGCTGTCACGTTAAAAAGGGGTGCCAAATCCTTGATCATGCGCATCTAACAATATTCATCCATCCAGCTCGATCTCTTGTCAGTTCCCTAGCCTCACCGACTTCCAAACCTCTCTTCCTCACACACTCATCCACCATATCCCTCCACCTTCTCCTTGGCCTACCTTGCCTCCTCCCTCCTTCAGATTCACTCAGATATACAATACCTTTCCAACACTCTATTGTTATTCGTTCTCCACATGATCACACCATCTCAGTATACTCTCTTCGATTCTGGTGTCCACCGACTTCCTCTCTCCACATCTTTCACGAATCACACTATTTATTATCCTATCCACTCTCTGTACTCCACATACATTCCTAAGCAGACCCATCTCCACTGCTCGCACTCTTAACTTTTCGTTTTCATGCCACACCGTAGTCTCGCATCGATATGTTAAAGTTGGCACTAACACTCCTTCATGCAAGTCTTGTGCAGCTGCAACAGCCAAGCCTCTGTTTCTTATCAAGGTCTTCATTGCACCAGCTACTTTCCTTCCTTGTGTCACTCTACTTTCCACTTCTTTTGCACTTTTTCATCTTTTTTCCATCACTGTACCAATGTATTTGAACTCTCACCAGTTCCAATCTCTCTCCATTCAGTGTAGCATCGCACTGGGAGTCACCTTCTCTCTCAATAACCATCACTTTACTCTTTTCTACATTTACTCTCAAGGCACGATGCTCACAGACATCAGCAAAACTCTGCACTAGTTTACCAAGTTCTTGTTCGGAATTTGCAAGTAGTATTGCATCGTCAGCATATAACAAATTTGAGATATTCCATCCATCACCATGCACTGCCAGCGCCATCGTCCTCTCCTACTCTTGTTTTCACTTCTCTCATCATCCCACCTCTGTGTGTGTGTATATATATATATATATATATACATGTGTATATATATATATATATATATATATATATGTCTATCGATCTGTATATATCTATATCTATCTATCTATCTATCTATCTATATCTATCTATCTATCTATCTATCTATCTATCTATATATATATATATATATATATATATATATATATATATATATATATATATATATATATATATATATATATATATATATATATATTGAACAACCATGGGGATATCACACAACCTTGACGCACTCCCACACCTATCGTCGTGAACCATTCACTTAGATGCCCATTAACCTTTACACATGCTTCACTATCAACATAAAAACTCTTGACGGCACCTAGCAACTTGCCATCTACACCGTGCATGCGCAAAACCTTCCACAATCCTTCTCTGTCTACTTTGTCATATGCTTTTTCCTTGTCCCTCCCACAAAAACAAATCATAACTGAAACCCTGCTGTGGCAAACCATTTTGTTTTTGTCCGTTAACTTGCAGTCTTTTTCTTGGCAAGGAAGGTGATGTCATTCAGCCTTTGCCAAATAAGGATGATCTTTCTCAACCCTTTATCTTTCTTTTCCTCTCCTCACCTCATGGTTTCTCATACATCCTTGTCCATCCCAATATCCCAATACTCTACCCGTTTGTTCTCATCATCACCCACCTGCACCTCCGATTGCTACCCACTCTGCCTCTCTCATTTTTTCCATCCTCCCCTAAGTACTGCAGCAGAAATTAAGTTGCCTATCCTGAAGTGAGATTTTCAGATGTATTTTGGTCACCTTACCCCTGTAACTTTTGATTTGCAAAAAGTACGGAGGACAGGAAAATTCTACTTCTCCCTTCCCCTGTCCTTATTTTCAAAACAAAACAGCTCAAGATAATTCTTTCACTACCAAGATTTGTTGTGTATCCAGAACTTTCTTGGCCATTTGCATGGACCCCCGTTGCCTTACTGTCCTCAGCACGTCTACCCATGATGCATGAATATTTCGAGAAATTGTGCTGTAAGGAATTTAACTCTAACTCCCTACTTTCACACTCACTTCACAATCCTTTCTTACAGTAGCTTACTTCTCATTATGTCTTTGCAAGTAGGGTCACTTTGTATACCTTGGTATTGTCTGTAGCCCACCTTCTGCTTACTAATACCTGTTGGTTTCTATAATATCATATTCAAATATTTCAGCTATGAAACAGTCTGTTATCAGTCTTCCATCTGCCTAAGACATAAGTCTTTCAGATGTCAGGTGTTGCAAATGGAATGGGCTTTGAATTTAATGTGCTTTTGATTTCTCTCTGTGAAAACATTTTTTTTTTTTTTTTTCCCGAGTTTTGACTTTCACACTTTCATTTAGCATTAGAATATATAAGAGAAAGTAAGAACATCAGGAGAGAAGGGAAAAACAAAGCATTGATGATTCCCTAAGTTGATAGGTCTGTATGGCCAAACAGACTGAGTTTATTCAATAAAAACAACAACAACACTCTTTTAGCTTAGTCTTCCAGCATACAGTACTGTAACTAAAGAAGTAAAGACAGCAAGAATATCAGCAGAGACAGAAGGGAAAACAAAATGTGCATGTCATTCACATCATTCGAGCATATAGTAAGGAGGTATGAGAAAGCAAGTATCAGCAGCAGCAGGAAGAACAAAGCATTGATGTCACTCATACCTTTCTGACATACCGTAGGAAAAAATGAGAGAGAGCAAGAACATTCTTGGAGGGAAAAGTAAATAACAAAGCAGACACTCACACTGTAGACCGCAGTACTGGCCGGTGCCAATCCACTCGCCTTGGGTGCACACAATGGCCTCACAGTTCTCATACAGGATGTGTCCATGCCAGTACGACCGGCCTCGCAGCTGACAGCCTGTTGGAGGTAGTATTGTACATCCATGTCTGTACAGAGGCTGGAATAATATATACTTAAGTCCTTGTAGTACAAGTGCTCTCGTCTGTGAATCATGCCATTCTCTCTACCTGCCAAAAATTTCTAAATATTACTGTAGTGCTAAATCATCAGTATGCAAAATGTGTGAAGTGAAATGTTAAGAAAATGTCACTGCATGCTGTACATAATTACATTTTAATAAAGTTTATGGATATGCAAAGGCCATTACATGACTGTATACACTTTAGTTGTATAAATAATAATAGTATTGTTGTTCAATGGTTTGATGAATATGGACTTTAGTGATGCTTCTTATGTATCAGAATGTCGATATTTAGTTTAAAAAATTGCAGACTGATCTCGAATAAGCACCTGCATTTAGGATGTGAAGTACAGTATAGCGTGAGTACAGTATATACCAGAGCAGTCCTTTTAGCTTCATACAAAGGGAAAGGCCATTTCAGTTGCATAGTAAAGTATTTTTTGCGGTAGATGGGGATACCCATCATCCACTCACTCAGTGTAGTGTTGCCTTCAGGTAATTATACACCTGAATTGCAAAGTAAATGGTTTCCTGTAAGTCAGGAAACCATTTTCAGTACTAGCTGGGTGGTAACCATATTACCAAATGGGGCCTGGTGGTCTAGTGGGTTAAGATGTTCCAACTAATGGAGCCTGTATGGTATCCAACTGACAGGTGATTGAGGTTTATTGCTCACACTATATAATACCCAGGGACAAGTGAGGCTGGTCACCCTTGCCTTGCATGTCAGGATTGCGTAGCCTAGCTCCAGGCTTCTAAGCACCTGATGAGGCAAAAATGGATTGGATGATGGATGGGTGGATGGCAAGCAATTTTGAATGGCACAACAGTGATAGCGTTTGTAAAGATAGACGAATCTTGTGATGATGATGATGATGACTGTTGTTGTGGAGGGTGAGTCATGTGATGATGATGGTGATGATAGTTTTGGTGGGTAAGCCTTGTGGGTGAGGCTAGTAATGATGATGATGATGATGATGATGATAGTGATGATACTTGCAATGGATGAGTTTTGTTTTAATGATGATTATTGTGATGGATGAGATGAGTCATGATGATGACGATGATGATGATAGTAATAATAATAATAATAATAATAATAGTAATAATAATCTATCTATCTATCTATTGCCAGATTCCTTAATCTCATATGGGATGGCCACAAACAAATCGCCTCCATGTCGCCCTGTCCCCTGCCATTTCACTGTCCTGCTTCCAGCTCACACCCTCTCTCTCAACTACCTCTCCACTCCATCCCTTCATCTCATCTTTGGCCTCCCCCTCCCTCTTCCTCCCCCTCCACTTCACTCACATACATTCTTCTCGTCAGTCTCTCTCTTCATCCTCTCCACATGGTCAAATAATAATAATAATAATAATAATAAGAGTAATAATAATAACTCTATCTATCTACCTATTGCCAGACGCCATAATCCCGAAAGGGGTGGCCATTTGACTTTGAGTTATTTGTTTTACGGGGAGGGGCACTAACCCTCCACCAACCCACTTGCTGACACGTAGGGAGCACATATGGTTTGGTTATATGGTTACCACTCAGCGTTGTAAATGGTTTCTTGGCTTACAGGAAACCATTTGGCTTGTAACGCAGTGTAAAGTCACCTGTAAAGGAAAGAAAAACAATAAGAAGTGACAGGAAAGATGGGAGAAATAGGAAGAGAGGAGGGCAAGCTAAGGAAGAAGTAGGCAGCACTACACCAGGTGAGTGGATGATGGTAGGATAGTAATAACAATAATAAGAATAAGAATAAGAATAATTCTTATGATGATGATAAAGGGGGAATGATGATGATGATGATGATGAATGCTGCACTGAGAGTCTTGTGATGATGATGATGTGTTGGACTGGGAGAGATGTGTGATGATAATGATTTGCATTGTGATGAGGTGTGATGATGATCATGTAGTGCACTGGGTGAGCTGTGTGATGATAATGACTCGCACTGGGGAAGGTGTGATGCTAATGACTCGAATTGGGGTAAGGTGTGATGATGATGGTGATGATAATGATGGGTAAGTTGTAATGATGATGATGATGATGATTATTGTTACATTTAAGTGAGGTGTGATGATGATGAATATTACAGTAGGTGAGATGTGATGATGATGAATATTACAGTAGGTGAGATGTGATGATGATGACGTGTTGGGTGAGTTATGATGATGTTGATAATGATGATAATGATTGTTACATCTGAGTGAGGTGTGATGATAATGAACGTTACAGTCGGTGTGATGTGATGATGATGACTGTTATATTGGGCGAGGTGTGCTGCTGCTGGTGCTGGTGCTGCTGATGATAATGATGATGATTATGATTACTGCTGGATTAGGCGAGTCATGGGATAATTAATTTTTTTTTTCGTTTGCTATATGCGTCCGACTGTGAGCATGACAGTCCATTCCCTGACGCTCAGCAACCCTCCTTCCTGCCGTATATCTCCACACGTCACTCCTTCAGCACTAGCGCCCACCGTCCATGTTGAATACGTATTAGAGCTGTTTATATGCAGAACTGGTGTGTTGGTTTTAGCTCAGATGTAAACATTTATGGGCCACATCCGCTTGGAGTACCTCAACCCACCAAACCACAAGGCATCTATTTGGTTATTTGGTTACCACCCAACGTAGTAAATGGTTTCGTGGGTTGCAAGAAATCATGTTGCTTGTCACTCAGTGCAGAGTTACTTGAAGGTAACACTACATCGAGCGAGTGGATGGTTGGCGCCTCCACCTAGCAAATAATAATAATAATAATAATAATAATAAAATAAAAATATTAATAATAATATCAATATTATACTATTATTAACAACACTGACAATTACAATTATGTATCGCTATTTCATATTTACTACTACTACTACTTATAGTAGCCAAGGAAAGTAAAGCCTACCTCAAAACTAGGGTTCATCAAGTTTATGCAGACACAATACTCACGTTGTGGGTGTAGCCTACCTCCGTCATATGACAAACCTACTATAATAACCATTCCATACTTACAGTTTGGGTCGCTGAACAGCCCTGTATGGATCCAGCGTCGCCCCGAACACTGCAGCGCCTGGCATTTCTCGTACCGCGTCTGGCCGTGGATGTAGGACACATTCTTGAACTCGCAGCCTAGGGTACAAGTCAGTAAAGTAAGTAAATTACAAGTATAGTTACCCACTGAATCATCGGCACCTACAACAATGTCGTTATCCACAGAAATATACAGAATTGTTACCTAGACCAGCAGTTACCCACGGCAATACCCTTACCCACAGAAATAACATTACCCACAAAAAATTACACGTATTGTTACCCACAGAAATATTGCTACTCACAGAAATACAATAATTACCCTCTACGGAAGTATCATTACCTACAACAGCGTCGTTGGCCATAGAAGTATCATTACAGAAATATCACTACCCACAGGAGTATGCTTACTGAAATACCCACCCCAATGGGAGACCACGGGAGGGGTGGCGCAATACCCACCCCATGGAGGAGCCACGAACCGGATATTGCAACACCCACTCCAGAGGGAGACCACAGGGAGGCGCATAGGGCGCACGTAAGGCCCAGTCAAGACAGGCCTATGTCCCCCACTACCTTGCGCCCCTCTTCCTCTCAACGGAGCCAGAAACAGGATTGGGGTGGGACTCGTAGATATACAGTCCCAGGCAGCACCGCAAAGACGGCCACTGTTTGCACCAGGGGGAGTACAGCCACTGTACGTCTCCCTACTGTGACCCTAGAGAAGGGCAGAACTGCGGCGATGGCCACCGTCCATGCTGGGGAAGGGATGGACAGTGTACGCCTTTCATCTGCCACCTCCTCAGGGAGCAGGACCGCGGTGACGGCCACTGTCTGCACCGGGAAGGGACAGCCACTGTACGCCCTCCACTTGCTGTCCCAGGGGCACGTGGAATCGTGACGACGGTCACCGTCCGCACCGGGGAGGGAACGGCCACAGTACATCCCTCATCCACTGCCTTTGCGACCACCCTCACGGAGGACGTCCCTTGCTTGCCTCACCACCCACCCAGAGGCCGAGTGGGACACCCTTCTCTCTCTCCCCACAGGAGCAGTTCCCAGGCGGAGTTGCAGCTGGAGGAGATCTGGCGAGGCCCTGTAGTGAGTCTGGGGGTCTGTGCCCTGCAGCCAGCATCCCAGCGACGCCCTTTGCTGTCGGACTCCATGGGGAAGGGACGCCGCAGGCAGTTCCTGACAGCGACTTGACCCAAGTGAGACCCCAGGACTTCACGGCGTGACATCCCCAGTCCCATCGCTAAGCAGTCCTCCTCCTGGAGTGGACGCAGGGAAGCCTGCCTGCTTGCCCTGTTCGGCCCCAGTCCAGAGGGCCGCCATCCCCACCGAGGCCCCACTAGGGAAGGGCCTCCCTCCACACCGCCCAGCAGCCCACTCCGGACGCCCGAGCCCCCGGCAGTAGTCCCGTGCCTCCTGTGGGAGGGCATACCTGACGAGATCCCTCCCACACCCAGACGACACCTATGAGCAGCCCAAGACCACAGCAGTCTGGACCAGAGTCCATTTGTCCTACTGTGTCCCTTACCTTTTCAGTGTATTGTATTAATATTGTACTCTGTCTCTAGTTGTAACTAAGGTAATATATGTGTAAGATTGGGTGACCCGAGTATTTATGCCCTGTTTCTCTAGTTGTATACTCTAGACCCGGTCTTGAAAGAGAGCCCCGTATCAGTAGCTCGTGTTCAGAGGACAAGAAGTTGACTCTAGAACACGTAGCATAACACTTACCTACAGAAATATTGTTGCCAATAGGTCCGATAGTATTGCACATCCGTGATTTTCTTCACAAGTTTCGGTATATGACTATAAAGTAAGTTTTAGTTTTTTTTTTTTTTTAGTTAGATGTCGAAAGCATAATCAACCAAACAAGTGCCGTGTTATAAACAACAATTACTGTTACCCATGAAAGTATCGATACTGAGTATGGGTGATGTTTCTCTGTAAGAAGTTTTTGTTAACCCGACTCTCAGCCTAAGGACGTTTGTTTGATGGAATCTTGCTATCATCAGGCGATATAATTCAGCTTTGGAGATACTTATGAACTGTATGAGTTAGGTATACATTTACCCAACAGTATGAGATGCTTGAATTTCATAAAATCGTCTGCAAATGAGAATAATATTACTAAAACAGTGTGTCATCGTATTCAGGAGAGGGGGTTAACGGGAAAGAAAATAAGAGTGAATGCCCATAGGTTCGATGGATTTGAACCTAAAAAGTACTTTTCCACTCGTTCTGTATGTCTGGTTGTTGTGAGGAACCGAAAATTGAGGAGGATGCCATCTTATTTCATTAAAGAGTAAGATAAAAGAATATAGTATAGATTTACCGATACTGAAGCTACTGAACTGTTTTCAAATGTCTCATCGTTTATTTTCGAATATTAACCTTTTCAGTGTGATAGCGTTTTTTTTTTTTTTTTTATAGTTTATTCGTGTCACACCCAGATGATTTTTCCACAGGGTAGATTTTTCGAACCGGAGTTAGATATAACTAAGTTAAACACCTTCAGTACTAGACGTCTCCCCTGAATTGAATGAAAGTCGTCTGAAGGTAGCAAGAATAAGTTTAAGGTGGGTCGCTGATTGCAGACAAGTCATCGTCAGGGTAGGCTACTGCCGGTTTGTCTAGTTATTCTTAAAGGTTTGAAGGTTGAACGTATGAAGGTTTGGCGTTTTTGGTTGGTGGGGGGAGGGGTTGGGGACACTTACGAGAATTGGTCTCCTAAGCTGTTACCTTGCAGTTTTACTTCTTGTTATCAGGGTATGCGGCCGGAGCATGTATCCGGCTCAGGGAAGATGGACGCCCCTGCCCTGCACAGTCCCGGGTCGCCCCTGGGTAAGGTGTAGCACCCGTTAGGTGGTAGGTGGTGGTTACCATCGTCCATAGTGTGGGGCCAATCCCCGTAGCTGGACTTGCACGACACTCTCATATGGGGAACTCAGTTACATTTATCAAGTGAATTCCAAGCTGATACCACTAATCACACATATCCACTTCGCACAGCTCATCCTCTTGGAGACTTTGACCCCTCCATTTCCCTGCAGCTCGCCATGAGCAAGGACCCTGTTCCGACTCTGGCGAGGCGTTGTCTGCCAGAGGAAGGCGGCTGCGTGCTTGTGGTCGATGGGTCTGCTTGGTCAGAACATCGATATATATATATATATATATATATATATATATATATATATATATATATATATATATATATATATATATATATACAAGTGGGTCAGAGAGATTGGTAGAGCAACAACAACAACGACAACTATATTAAATTTTAGGATGGTATACCACATTCTTAATAGTGGGATACGATGATGATGAATATGTATGATAGGTATTTTAAAAATTTACATAGCAGTTACAAATATTACAACTGTTAACGTGGGGACCAGGGGCGAGGCTACTCAGTTCAAACATTATTGATCGAGTGTCCAGTCACGTGCCCCAGCTAAAGCAATTGTTGAAAAAGGCATGCAGTAGAAGGTTGAGATAAACTGTTGTGCACTCAACACGCACTGTACACCTAATGAATTCGATTTCTGTAGTCCGATATTGCTTTTTTTCTTTCTTTTTTTATTTTTTACATTCTCCCATGTACCATCCAGAACTGTAATCTCATTTGCTCTGGAGGTTTCCAAGAAGGCCATCCTTACAAATTTGTCTTTGTATTGGCTAAGGCGCTTATTAACATGCCGCGTACAGTACACATTATTTATGCAAGTTATGTCGATACAGTATTAAGGTGACACATATCTTACAAGAAAATGTTAAAATATAATTATGCGAATGATAGCTATGGAAGAGTTACTAGAGTTTTGATAATCAGATATACGGCACTGACTTATCCTCTCCATAATATTCACTGGAAGATACTTACACCCAGGGCCATATACTTACACCTTGATCTACACCGATTCTTGTAGGGCGGTATACTACACCTTGAATCCCACAGATAAACAAGCCATCTATTTACACCTTCAATCACAGACCACCAAGGGTCATATACTTTTATAATAAGCGACACAGATATTTACACCTAAGGTCAGATACTTACATCCTGAACGACACTGATCCTTATACCTATGGTCATAGCTTCTGAGTCACACAGATGTGTACGCCAAGAGTCACATACTTACACCTTGATCAACACAGACATTTAAACTTAGGTACCACATTCTTACGCCTCGGGCTATATGCTATAAGTACACCAAAGGCCAGGTGGTAGGTGGTGACGACCATCATCCACTCACGATGTAATACTGCCTACTTCTTCATCTTTATATATATATATATATATATATATATATATATATATATATATATATATATATATATTATACATATATATGTATACTGTAAATGTAAAGATGAAAACGTAGGCAGCACTACATCAGGTGAGTGGATAATGGTCGCCACCACCTACCACCTGGCCTTTGGTGTAATTGTTGTATATAGTCCTAGGTGTAAGAATGTGGTACCTAAGTTTAAGCGTCTGTGCTGATCAAGGTGTAAGTATGTGACCCTTGTGTGTGCATCTGTGTGGCTCATTATGTAAGTATGACCCTAGGTATAAGTATCAGTGTCGTTCAGGATGTAAGTATATGACCTTAGGTGTAAATATATATATATATATATATATATATATATATATATATATATATATATATATATATATATATATATATATATATATATATATATATATATATATATATATATATATGGAGCCTCTGTGGTAAAGTGTGCGTTTTCGTACACTGAAGAACGAGGGTTCGCGCCCCGCCAGGTAATGAACTTTGGGAGCGTTCTTCTGGCCACGCACTGCATTGGCGGACATCAGGGGTGCTGTGGTTGAACCAGTGTCGCATACTATAAAGTATGCTTGCACCCAGTCAGCTCGCGCGGGCCGATTACACTTGGTTCACAGACTACACACACATCCAAAGCCACTCCAACACTACAGTACACTTACAAGCACTTCTAACCCTACATACAATCTCTACCAGACGCCTAAGCTACTTGGTAGAGATACATTGGCTGTATCGTCCCCACTTTGGTTGGGATAGGCCGGTCCTGCAGTGGACACTCAAACGGCTGATGATATATATATATATATATATATATATATATATATATATATATATATATATATATATATATATATATATATATATATATATATATATATATATACAGAAAAGGGGTGAAGTGGAGCCTAAATGCTCCTGTTAACTGGGTGGAGATACGCAAATGCACTGTCCATCCGGGAACCAGACCTCCACACTCTTCCCCACGCCTCGCTGTGGCGTGGCGCTCTCTACGGCAAAGGAACATCGGTTGATTGGACGAGATAGCCCTGCAGGGGCGGCTGCTTGTCTACGATTGATGGGTCTGCCCGACCACAGAGACCAAAGTTACTCAGTAACAACACCCTGGGCCATATAATATCACCAAGGGGCATAAATTTACCCCCATGAATCATACAAATACGAAGGAACATCTCTTTACACCTTGAACCTCACACTTACACTTGACGGCCGTATATAGTACGTACACCTAAGATCATATATGTACACCCTGACCTACACACTTACACTTGGGGTCGGTGAACACTCCTGTTTGGCGCCAGATGCCAAAGAAACACACGAGAGCCTCACAGGAGTCGCTGTACCTTGTTTGCCCGTGGAGGTACTCTTGGCTGACCGTCTGACAGCCTGAAAAAAGACAGTTCACCAGTAGTGGAAGATGTGTGTCACGTGTACCTAGCGGTGTGGACCTGTTAAAGTTTCATGCCTTTCTTTGACATCGTGTTTTACTGTAATGTTCATATTTCCCTATGCAGTGGCGTAGCTAGCCGTCTGGCCTTGGGGCGGGGGGGTCTTGTGCGGGGCGAGAAGTCGATGTAAGGGTGAGTGTGATATATATATATAAATATATATATATATATATATATATATATATATATATATATATATATATATATATATCTATATCTATATCTATATCTATATCTATATAGGGGAGAGCGGTGAGGATTCGGACATTTTTTACTTTTTACTGTATTGAGCCAAGAGTTGATGCAGTAGGATTTTCTTTTGCAGCTCAACATGTAGCCACATCATTGATGTACCTGGGGTAAATAGGCCAAGAAGAAACCTCTAATACATTTGAAGCTATAGCTCGTCAAATGAAAGTTTCCAAAATGTCCGAATCCTCCCCACTTGTGGTGAGGATACGGACATGAGGGTGGGAGGATCTGGACGTGTAATGAAATATTTTTCTAATGTATAATGCAGATGGTACTTTTTACTTTTGGTCGGCAGCTTATCTAGGGATGTTAGATAATGAATAAAAAGTAAATACTTTGTGGAACATCCTTTTATTTAATTCGTTATATTCATATGCAAAATGAGGCCATAACTAAGATATTTTTGCCTTCAATAAAAAAAAGAATAAGTCAAAATGTGAACCATTCTTGAATTGAAAAGCTTTAATTCCTCACAAAATAAATTGGTATAATTCCTAATAATTAGGGTAGGCCTATAGGCCTATATAAACTCATTAGGCTCATTCTTCTTTGATAAGCTTATGAAATAAATAAATCAATATTCTATCAAATATTATATCCTGCAAAGCTAAATGCAAAATTGTAATATCCCTGCCTCCTTTTTACACTCTGTGCAACTGGTTTTGGAAGCACCCCAATTACTGATGATTTCCCAATGCTTGCTTCATCCTCGTTATCGGGAAATTTGAAACAGCTAGCTTTAAGCCTACCTTTCACTGACTTTCTTAAATAGGAAACCTGATATTCATCATCATCATCTAAGTCACTAATTAATTTTCCTACATAAAAAACCCTGCTACCTTTTAAGGGATCTATGCCAACAAGGACGAAATCGCCTTCTTCTGGCACTTTATCAACAAAATTAACCTCTTCGTCTTCAAAATCCTCCTCTGAGATGTCAGAAGATTGATTGTCAAGCTCGTCTGCTAAGAGAGTTTCAAGTTGATGGAGCTCTTCATCACTAGTTTGGTCTTCTGCTTCTACATTCTTGGTAGGCTACTTACCGGTAGTATTTAATTATATTATATAGCCTACGATAGTATATAGTATATTAGACATAATATAGTTACACTAAATTACTTAATGATTGCTTGTTAACGCCTCTTATTTATGTGATTATAATCAATTGGTGGGAGGATTCGGACACGTCCGAATCCTCACCCTCCCATAGTGTCCGAACCGTCCCACATATACAAATATTTTTTTAATGGCCTCAGCTCAAAATTATTGGCAGCTTTCAAGTCGACAACAGCTGTAATATCTCGGGTATACGATGCAGTTTCACCTCTAGTATTGAATACTCACTTCCTCAGTATATTCATAGTACCACAGCTTACGATATTAAGTCGAAAAATTACATCGAAATACGAAAAACCACAAAATGTAACCTACATTTCAAAAGAAGCGGCAGCCCTTGACGAATATCCACGTGACGAAACTACACAAAAGTCTCGCAATTTCACGCGGTTTCTCACAACTGAGGGACCCATACGTTTTTCAGGACTAGTACTGTCCGGATCCTCCTCCGTCCGAAACCTCACCGCTCTCCCCTATATATATATATATATATATATATATATATATATATATATATATAATTACTTTTACTTTTGTGACTGCTACACTACCACTACTACTAGAACTTCTCACCATAATATCACACGAAACTTCAAAATTATTACAGCACTTGACAACAAATGCTGTTATGATTACGACTGACACTGATACAACACGTTCGAAATCCTTTGAAATTAAATAATATGGAAATACTGGGTAAAAGATTGGCTATAAATGTATTGAAAGGTATATTTTATTAATATAAAGAAAATATCACGTGCTGTGTATGGTGCTCACTCAAAATGATCAGTAAGTAGGCCAGTTATTAACTGTTCGGATATGTAGTACTGCATAACTTCAGCACAGCCTACAATGAACAGAGTATATACCACAATATGTAGACTAAATGTTATCATTAAGGAGTCTACACTGTACTGTACAGAAAATAAAGTAGATTTAGTTATTCTTTTCTTGTGTAGCCTATATCGTAGAATGACAGTTTTCCTATTATTGTGACTAACAATTTTTTTTCTTTTTTACAAAATCACCAATGTTGATATATTCGGTTTTTGTTTGTCTAGTTCCCAGTACAGAAATCGCTAAGTCGTGGGCTGAGCGGAGGGTGTCTGGGGGGCGTAACCCTACGCCCCCCACCCCATTGCTGCGCTACTGTCCATATGAGATTACTTACACTCTTCTTTCCTGCTCTTGTCAATTCTAATGAGAAAACTTTGATTCAAACCTTCACCACACCGAAAACATCCAGTCTATAACAGTGATCTTCACTGCCTTGCCCTAACACCCACAATATCCCAGCCCAGCCTGCCTACTCTTTTCAGGTCATCCCACTCATTTTCTGCTCCCCCCGGAGCCCTTTGAAGTTCTATGAGAAATATTTTAACTCCAGTGGCCACCCTGCATACCATGCCTATTTTCTGCAGGATGTAGGGTACTCGTCCTACCCTGCCCTGCCCTCTATCACCATTCCGCCCACTCCTTTCCGGCCGCTCCACCGTTTTTCTGCTCGCTCATCAAACTTCTAGTAGAAACATTTGGCTTGCATATTATCCATCTACAGCTCCCATCAGCACAGGTGTTACTTCCCCCGTCATGCCTCACACCCACCATGCCAGCCAGTCCTGCAATTCTCCATGCAGTTTTATAAAGCTTGGGAAAGACCTCTCGTTCTGGTGGGGTTACTGGAGGATCCTTCAGCTCGAAAAGTTTCTTAAAATGAATAAACTTGTGCAAACGTGGGAAGAATAATTATAAATTATACCCGCGGGCACAAGGGGTTCAGTGGCACCGAAAGTCGTGCGGTGTGTGCGAATATTTTTCTTTTCATTTTTCCTTGCAGAAAACTTTGAACTAGTTGTTTACGCTATTCATATTTCCTGACTCATAACAGCGTTCTTTATTGGGTGTACTCACCCTGTCTCGCTGATTACACACCATCATCCCAGCCCATCCTGCCCTCCAGTGGTCGAGTTGGTAGTCCAGTCCTCCTGACATGGATTTGTCTCCTCCCAAGGAAGAACATGTATGAGAGTGCAACACTGCGTCCTTTCACATGTTTTCGCGTGATTGCACCCTGTGAAGATTTCTTCGATAACACAGGCTCAAATACATAGCCACTCCAACAAATTTCTGCATTCACTTCTCAATCTCCACTACAAAAACCTTCCACACAAGGTCCCTGCGTGAAGCACTTGGTGGGAGCGAGTCACTTTTTCGGTAACAGTGGTGCTCTTCCTCTATACGAATCTGTCGCTCTTCAGGACCTGTAAAACTTGGCTTGAACGTGTACAGTAGGGTTGCCAGCTGCCATAATAAGCACATGCAGTGGATGACGGTGTTGATGGTTTTGACAAGTGATAATGATAACGATATGATAAATAACAATTAAAACAGATGAGAGACGTACACTTAGGGTCACTGAAGATTCCTGTATTCCTCCAGCCTCCCAGCCCGCACTCGACCGCCTCACACCCTACGTATCGCGTCTGCCCAGGCAAGTAGTCCCTTATTCCGAATCCGCAGCCTACCGGAGGGAACGGCAAAAACAGTCAGAAGAGTCCATGTATGAGAGAGAGAGAGAGAGAATATATTATTGGAAGGTAACGTAAAAATAATGATACAGCTTGTGAGAGAGTCATGTGTTATTGTAGCATGTGGGAGGAAGCCAGATACAGACAATATAAGAGCCAAGTAAATAATATCGCAGTCTGTGGGATGAAGCTACAAAAAGGGTAGTCTATGGGAAGATATGCGAGTAAAAGTCATAGCTTGTGGGAGGAAGTGGTAAAATAATACTGTGTTTGTGGGAGGAATATGTAGCGGATTAAAACAGCCGTTTGGAGAAAGCCTCTTAATAAGTTATCTAGTATGACCTGTGGGGGAAAGAAAAAAAAATCTCGGTTATTATTAAGCTGCGCAACCTTGCAGGTGGATATTGCACAAAATAAACCTAATATACAGTACTTAACCTAACCGTGAAAATTACATACTTTGGTCCTAACATGGGCATAGAAGAAAAAAATAAGTTCATGTGGCCTTCAAAGCTGGATTGAGTAACTAAATAGCAACCAAAATCTCTTACAGCTTGTGGTGGAAGGAAGTCGTAAAATGGGCCGTATTCTAGGTTCGGAGAATTCGTAGTCTCTTCCTTCGCGATTTATAATGCGTAAGTCGTATTGTATCCAGAAATTTTCATTTATGTTAGTCGTGTTTTTCTAGCACCGACATTATTTCATCAGTAAAGCACAGACTGATAAAAAAGTGTAGTATTTAAAATAATCGCCGAGGAAGAGGAACTACGAAGTCTCCTATACCACCAAGAATGCTGCTCATCTCATTCAGTCTCCAGAAGGACATCAGGGTATATATCTGTCATCTATTATTTGTTTATTTATTTTCAGACACCTAACACCAAAGCTCATCAAGGAGGTTACGACAGCGGTGCCTCCAAGCTCCTCATCATCACCTATCCTCACTCCTTCTCGCTAGGCCAAGGCACTTTCCCTCATTTACTCCCTCATTTCATATCCTTTCGTCCTTCCACCATTTATCTTCCAAATATCTTATCACCCGATGGAATCAAACTCTCATGGTTGAAACAAGTCTTGTAGTTTTAATTAATGTAAGCCTACTTGTTAAGACCTCTCGTAGTAGTGGGCACACAAAGATTTTATTTCGTCTACCTCCAGATGATTTTATTCTGCAGTGAGAATCCCAAGCGGGTAAAATGTTATCCCGTTCAGTGATTGAGACCGGGATATTATTCTTGCTGCCGTCAGACTACTTGATTCGGCTGAGGTTGAGGGGAAAATTTAGCTGATTAGGTAGTGAACTATGGCGTGTATATGGCCTAGACTTTTACTATTCCATATACAGTAATATTGTTATTTATCTGGTGTACCAGTCTTTACTTTAATATTTACCGTAAATTTTCGTCATTTACCGTGATATCTGAACGAATACTGGTGAAGTGCTTTGATCCGCAAGTCTCATTACGAAGGTGTAGGAAGAGAGGAAAGATCGTTTATTTAATTTCCTAACGTTGCATCCTGTTAGTTGTGGCATAGACGGAAGGATTATCTAGGCATTTCTCTTCATAATCACCACGAAGTTCCTGTCATCATGAGACGCCACCCAGCCTCATACAAACTACACTTAACCACGTCAAACCATGCGAAGGTGTTCCTCTCCACCACCTGTAGACCAGTAGTATTGTCATGTTCTCCTACTGAGCTGTAGCTAGATCAATACTAGAATATGGCGCTAGTCAAGAAGTGCAATGGAGAGCATGTAGAGTTGCAGCATTGTCCTATGCTGGCACTGAACTACGGGAAATTGGCTGCAAAACGAAAAATCTCGGCTTAGTTAACCCTTTGAATTCGATGACGTATATATTTTTTTTCCAGTGCTGCTTGTGGACGATTTTATTCAACCTATGACAGTATACTTCTAAGAGAGAGAGAGAGAGAGAGAGAGAGGAGAGAAAAGAAAACTCCAAAACTTATGAAATTCGTGTGGCGGTTCCAAGATTATAATGAAAACTGAAAAGGCATGTTGATACGTACGGGATTGAAGAGGTTAATATGGACGAACTGTTACATTGACTTAAGTGTGCGATAGTCTACTTACACTCATGATGTATTTACAGTCATGATGTACCTAGTCATGATGTACTTACGGTCATGATGTACTTACAGTGATAGCGTACTAACAGTCATATTGCAATTACGGGCATGGTATACGTAGTCATGATGTACTTACAGTCATGATATACTTACAGTCATAATGTACTTACAGTCATTATCGCGTTCAAACTTCCACAAGCCTCGGTTACAGACGGCAAAGACACAGGGGGCGGGGACCCTTTTGTGGCCGTGTAGGTAGTTCTGGCCCGCCCACACACAGCCTGACGGGCAACGTATGGTTAGTTGATACATACATACATACATATGTACAGTCTGGTCACATCTCAAAATAAACAGGTGAACAACAACAAAAACACTATACTACCACTACAACTACTACTACTACTACTACTATCAATCATCATCATCATCCTGATCTCCTTTCCCACCCTAGGGCAGGGCGCGGAGTAGCAACGTCCAGACAGCTAAAACTTGCCCACTTAAATGGGCCACGTTTCCATTCACTCATCATTCAAGCCCACGGAATCCTCGCTCCATCAGATATGCTCCCTCCCCCCAAAAAAAGAAGTTCTGTAGCTTCATATAATATCACATGATAATAATAATAATAATAATAATAATAATAATAATAATAATAATAATAATAACAATAATAAGAAGACTTACATTTAGGATCGCTAAAAATACCCGTGTTGACCCAGACTCCCTTGTTGCACTCAATCACCTCGCACATCTGCAACCGCGTCCCCCCGTGGATGAACTTGGCACCCAGGAAGCGACAACCTGCAATGGATCACTGCATTAGAGAGAGAGAGAGAGAGAGAGAGAGAGAGAGAGAGAGAGAGAGAGAGAGAGAGAGAATCTCAGCCTAATCCATACTTACAATCAGGATCGGAGAATACCCCCGTGCTTATCCATTTCCCTCGCTCGCACCGCAGCGCCTCACACCTGCTGTACCGGACCTGCCCGTGGTAGTAGCCCTTCCCGCCGAACATGCAACCTGCGGGGAAAAATTTACCGTTTCTTAACCAGGACGTCATTTATTCTTGCTGGTACCAGACGACTACCTTCAGTTTTGGAGAGGCCCATACAGAAGAACTTACTGAATCCGATGGTGGTTTTTTTTTTTTTCCCCTACCAGACAGATTTATTAATTTTTTTGAGTACCTCTGCTCTCCAAGATACCAATCGCCAAGAAAAAAATACAGAAGTGCTTGAAGATGCAAGACCATATGGGTCTTCGCTAAAGTGAACACCTTGCGTGTGAAAAGCCTAAGGCGTGACTGACTGGCAGGGTCGCTCCTAGAAATGTTCCTGGCTTTAAATAAACCAATTAAATACGAGGCTATTAGTTTTGTTGTATATTTACTGTCATCAGACAAGTACAGTATATTCAATACTGGAATACCTTTACCCTACGAACATATAGCCTTCATGAAAAAATGAAAGAAAAGCATTCGGGAACCGAATGCTAATCGCCCGCCAGAATATGTTATTGGTCAAGTTACAAGCGCGGCCCCCCTGGGGGGGCCGGGGTCGGAAGATTTTGGCCATATCTTGATACCCTGAAGGTTTTATGTTGATCACTCAAGCCCGGGGTCGGAAGATTTTGGCCATATCTTGATACCCTGAAGGTTTTATGTTGATCACTCAAGCCATTCATGAGATATAATGGTGCTAAAGGCTGGCGATAAAAAGTAGTTGACCTTTGGCAGCCATTTAGGTGACATTGACCTTGACCCAGAGTGCCCATTTTCGAACTCAGACAAATATATTGGCCATTTCTTAATACCCTGAAGGTTTCATGTTGAAAGCTCAAGCCGTTCACGAGATATAATGGGAACACACCCCGCCCCCTGGGGGGTTAAGGGGCGGGCCCCCCCCGGGGAGGGCGCCGCCCACGGCCACCTAAGGATGGGGCTCCTTGGTCTCTCCCCGGGGGGGGTCGCCGCCCCCGGCCCCCTCCCTGGGGCCCGCTTCCCGCATCCCCCTCGGGGGAGCGCCGTCCCTTGGCCCATCCCGGGGGGCCGCAGGCTCCCGGCCCCCCTAGGGGGGCCGCGCTTGTAACTTGGCTAACAGTATATTTTGTCGGGCGGTCAGCATTCGGCTCCCGACTGCTTTTCTTTCATTATATTCCGTTTTGGAGAGGCCCCCTAGTAAATAAGTTATTGAATTCGACAGTGTCATTTAAATTCTGTTGTTGCTGTAACCAGACAATTACAGTATGATTAGTTTTATTCAGCTGGCTATTAAATAAGACGTCATTGAATCTGAGGCGCCTTTTTTAAATAATGAAGTTTACTTTCTCTACTCCATTAGAGAGAGAGAGAAAAAAAAGATTTAATCTGTGGGCGTCATATTTATCCTATTTTAGCAGCCACCAGATAATCATATCCAGCTCTGTAGATACCTCTGCTCCCGGAATTAACAGCCTGCATGAAGACTTCTTTTTTATCAGTTCGAGGACGTCATTCTTCTATTTTTAGTTGCAGCCACACAGTTCTATTAAATTTTGGCTAATTCCCCAGCTGAAAAGTTATAGAAGGCTATGAATACGGCATGTGAAGGTGCTTACACTTGCTGTCGCTGAGTATGCCAGTGCTGAACCACTTGTCCACATTGCACCTGATCAGCTCACAACGGTGGTGCAACAGGGTGCCGGGCGGGTGAGCCTGGCCAGAGTACATGCATCCTGTAACATGAAGCATAACTTTACTGCAAGGTTCCACAGAAGTAAGTTAGGAAGAATCGTCTGAATATAGATTTTATAAAATTAACATTATTGGCATAGTCATAGTTCTAGATTCAGGTCGAGGGGGGGAGGGCGGGCTGCTGTAGATAGGGGAGTGGCAAATTTCTAACCAGCACAAGTCCACACACACACACACACACACACACACACACACACACACACACACACACACACACACACACACACACAAACGTGCTTTAATATGTTATTCAATACGACGACGCCTATTCCTTCTTTGTTAGTGCCACAACCGAACGATCTCATGCAGCTTAGAGAAGACCTCTCATGGCGAAGGGATTAACCATTTCATTCTAATGATGTATTTTTTTTTTCATTGCTACCACTAAACAGTTTATAACTGGAAGAGTTCCACATTGCCTTCATTATCATCTTCATTACTGGAGGTTTGTCTGAAAGTGAATAATATCATCTGGTGGTAGGAGGAATATTAATAAACAAGCGGACTGAAGGAGCTAAGAACAGTTTTTGCTCTGCTCTGATCACAGCTGTACATTCTGGCTCACTAGACATGCTAGTTTACCTCGCTTCACATCACACATTTGTTCATTTTGTAGGATGTTTATGCCTTTCAGTCCGATGATATATTATTGTTGTTTTATTCCCTCTACCTCTAGACTTTTTTTTCTTGTTTTTTGAGGAGCATTAGCACCGATAGGAATAAAGAAGGCAGTTCATAAAACTCTCCCGAGCTTACTGAAATCGTCTGCTGGTTGGAGCTGTAAAATATACATTGCGTATTTGGGTAGAAAAGCTAAGGTTGTCAGCTGTCTAGGTCTAGAGTCTGCAAATAAGGACCACTTTAACTGTCAGGAGTCTTGGTCCAGCATGACTCTTGTGTAAGACGGAAGACAGGGAACAGAAGAGGACATATATGAAGAGTTTTACACATGGAAGCATACTAGAACTTACATCAGCAACATCATAACACTGGTCTTTCATGCCTGATATATGCTCGCTTTCAGAATGCGCAGTTATTTCTGATGTTTGGAACAAGTATCGAGCTTACTCATGGGTTTGCAGCATCCCTGGCATCTGTACCCGTAACAGCCTTTTCTGTCTACAGTGCCATTAATACACTGTCGTTGATCGTCGATACAGAAGCCCTTGACAGCAGTGCACGAGGATCTCGGGCGACAGCGCCGGGCGCAGCAGCGACATTGGCTGTTCTTATGGCAGCCCCGAGGGATCTCTCGTTCTTTTGATCCGCATTCGTCAGGCTGGCAGGTTCCCCGATACCTCCGGCATCTTGACAGGGTTTGTACGGCACAAGCTGTTGGCATACCTTATTCTACCTTGTTGTCTAATAGGCTCGATTTGTTTTTTTAATCTTACTTGGAAGTTACTGTAACATTTTATTATGTGTCAGATTTGAACACATGATTGAATAAACTCTGAATCGCCGTAAGATTCAAATAAAAAATTATAGTATAATGTAAGTTAAAACTAATAAAATGAGAAAGCGTAGATACAACTAGCCTCTACAGAACTGCGTGAGGTTGGTTAACTGGCATGCTGACTATACTACACGTGAAGTGTTTTACAGAGTCACAGATGCAGGACGGTGCACACCTTCCATCATTTTAGTTACCGTTGGTATTGTCCACAATTCGACATCTATATCATGTATCCGACTCTGAGCACAGACTTCACAGCCCTTCCCTGAGGCCCAGCAGTCCATTGACGTGCCACACATGTTTACATGTCATTACTTACCTCACAAATGCTTCCCTGTCAGCTAACTCAAACGTATTCACCTAAAGGTATTATAGTAAGTCCTAGTTACTGTTTATGTTCTGGGTATACGGCCGTAGTATGTGACCGGTTCAGGGAAGATGGACGCCCCTGCCCTGCATAGTCCCGGGTCACCCGTGGCAAAGCCCGTGAAAGAGGCAGTAGGTGAATGGATACCATCTTCCCGAGAGGTATTACTTTGGGAGTTTGAAGTGGGGTCAAGGCCCGGCAGCAGGCACTGCACAACACTCCCAGGAGGGGAACTCAGCCACATTTACCATGCAGTCGAGGTCCTGGCTGAGACTATTGCACAAACGTATCTCCCATACATAACTCAACTTCTTGGGGGCTATGCTTCTCTATTTCCACTGCAGTTCACCAAATGGAAAGATCCTGTTTTAACCTTGGCGGAGTGCTATCTGCCACAGGAAGGCGGCTGCTCGGTCAGACAGACCGGGGTAAAGCAACAACAGCAACACAATAACAACAGCAACAACAACTGTATATATGTTGCTTTTTTTTTTTTTTTTTTTTTTTTTTTTTTTTTTTTTTTTTGCTGCCAACTTCTTGCTGTCACTGATTATGTATATAAGAATGTAAGAAACTGAGTTGTTGTGTACTATAATACATTCATTTTTAACTAAGCAGAGGTTTTCGTTCTTTTGCAGAATTTTTTCCCTTAGCTCAGGGAAACAATGTGCTAATAATGCAACCCAGCATCCTTCTCGCAGAACTTCTTCTTTACTGGCACCATGTCCTAGTGCTAAAATCTTCTGATAGCTCATTATTCAAGATGAAGTGATGGTAATATTACGGCCAGCCAAAGTGAACAGAGTATAATGTTCTCAGACAGATTGATCCGATTTTAATAAACTTAGTGAAAGGGCTGAAAGTCAGCCAAAGGACTGACCTATTGTTTTTTATAGCAATAGGTCAAGTGGCCACATGGCAAAGTTATTTAAGTTTTGATCCGATTTAGATCAAATCTGATGGAAGGCGAAGGGTTGATTTTGAGAACAATCAGTCAAAGGCCAAGTACACAGGGCACGGTCAAAGTTTGACCCGTGTGCGTCTGTGTGGACAAAATAACTGAATCAGTTTTGGTCTGACTTGGATTAAACTTGGCGGAGGGGTTCAGGTTCAGCTCAGGGGTTGACCTCTGGTTGTTGACAGTAGGTCAAAGATCGAAATCACATGGGAAGGTCAACTTATGCAGTCTTTATCAGATTTAGATCAAAGATGACGTGATGGTTCACGGCAGGCCAAGGATGACGGGATTCTATTTTCGTAACAAAGGTCAGGATAATTGAGTAAGTAAAAGTTCGACCTGTGTATGTGTTGTAGCGTACTGTACAGTTACTTGCTTGATGTTTATCAGCATCTTTTGCTTCCCTGCACTGAATTAAATTCGACGTAAATTACGAGAGATTGCCCATTAAACATCCATTACTACCTATAAAATAAATTTATCGATTTCCCAAAAATGTAGTACCGGGCATGAAAAAGGTAGTTATATACTGGAACATCCTGCATGGTTTGTAATGAGGATTGATGTATCTCCTCACTCACAGCATAGTTATAAATACTGTTCTACCTGGTTATTAAAGGAAGGCCAAACTAGATCCTTGAACCGTGCTTCGTACCAGCAGCCACGTGTTGCACTGAGCAACGACAGACCGGTAAAGGACTTGCTCAGCATTATCTTATCTAATAGTAAACTTTCCTCACTATAAGTTTTACAAGTACTTCCCGTGGCCATTACTCAGCCATGCATCAGCATCACAGACGACATCAGAGCACAGCAAGATAAACATATACCAATATTTTGTTGTTTGTGTTATATATGGCTTTGCAGACAGCCTTACCGACCTTGACTTAGCGAGCTAGTTTAGCATTAAAAAGAAAAAGTGTGAGCACCCACAGAAGAAATTACCTTATATTATGTGAACTGAGAGAATTGTTCCATAATAAGTTTGACGCATATTTACCTGCTATTTGCTGTTCAGAACCGGAAAAGTTATATATTCTGCAAGTAAATTTATAACAAAACTGTCTCTGTGCCTCTTACTCTTGGGCATGCAGCATCCCTGGCATCTGTATCCGTTACATCCCCTCTTGTCGACGATCCCATCATTGCACTGTCGTTGGTCGTCGATACAGAAGCCCTTGGCAGCACTGCAGGAGGATGTGGGGCGACAGCGCGGGGCGCAACAGCGACACTTACTATCCTCAGGGCAGCCCCGAGCGATCTGTCGTTCTTCTGATCCGCAGTCGTCAGGCTGGCAGGTTCCTCGGTACCTCCGGCAGGTGGACAGGGTTTGTACAGCACAAGCTGGGATATACAGATAGTGCTGTACATCAAAATAGTAGGAAAACACAGATTTTTTATTCCTTTGTAAGATAACTTTGCCTGTATATTTGTTAGATGAAAACGTTAGGTAACATTGCAGGAAGATACGGAATATCACAGTAGTAAAAATATCTGAGAAATGATGATAAGTTGCAACTTCTAGATAACTGAGGATGCATCTTTCAGCTTAAGTCGTCCATATAATGCTAATGGAGGACATATGTTATTGAATGTGTATATTCACTTCGATATAGATACAGTAATTTGGATTTGTCTATATATGTATAGGATAGGTAAGTCTCATCCACTGTGGAAGTACTAGTGTGTGGTGGAGTGTAGATGGAAACATGTATATTATGGTGGTGAAACAATGGTAAAGGGACACAACAGCAAGGTAGAGCTGAAGAGGTGTTTTATCATTAGATGTTACTGTATTATACGGACACTTACAGTACAAATGAGCAAATGAAAGTGTATGTGCAAGTATCATTACAATAGTGGAAGTAATAGGAACTATAAGCGGGCTATTATTAAAAAAAAAAAAATGCAGCACACTGGTTTGGTCATGGAGGAGGAGGTACACCAGGAATGAGATAGAAGCATGACTTTTGAGACTAAAGTCGTAGAGACGAGAAGGTCGCCGCCGATTTTTTTTTTTTATTTTTTTAATGCAAGGAAGAAGGAACCAAAGGCTACAAGTCCGCATGATTGTTCCCTCAAAGAAAAAAAAAAACAAGATGAAAGAGACAAATTCAAGATCCGATCATTTCGAGATGCCTGGACACACTGCTTTTAAAACACTGGAGGTCATAGGTTGTAGGGAATACAGATAGGGGGAGACAGTTCCATAGCTGACCTGTTGCATAAATGAAGGACTGGGAGTAACGATTAACTCTTGCACTAGATAACTGGACAGAAAAGGGATGAGAGTTTGTTACTGGACGGGTGCTACGCGGTCGCCGTAGTGGTGGAGGGATGCAAGCAGACTGTTCAGAGGAGCATTGACCATTGAAATAGGGATAGAAAAGAGATTAAGGTGCAACAGTGCGACGAAGAGACAGAAGTTGAAGGAAGAGGGGAAGAGGAGGAGAATTAATGAGACGAAAAGCCTTTGATTTCACCTTTTTCAGAAGAGCTGTAAATGGGGAGCCTCCTCACACATGTGAGTTGTACTGTACACAGGGGCGAATAAAGCCCGTGTATAAAGTCAATAACTGTGCAGGGGTAAACAAGGAACGGATTCGGTTCAGCACACCTAATCTCTTGGAAGCAGACTTTACTAGAGAGGTAATGTGATCTTTCCATGATAAATCCCGAGAGAATGAGACCCTCAGTATGTTTAAAGATGATGCAGGATTCAGTTGGCTATTGTTAAAAAATAGGGGATATTCCTGCGGCAGATTTTGGTGGGTCAAAAGTTGTACGAACTGAGTTGTTGATGCATTAAAAACAAGATTACTTTTACCCCAATCTGAGATACGAGCCTAGTCAGATTTTATGTGTGCCACAGCCTCATCCCTTATTTGTTGAAGCAACTGCTGAGATGAACGCTGTGAGAAAAAGATGGAAAGGTGAAGGGTGGAGTCACCGGCGTATGAGTGGCTAGGGTTAGATGTACAACTTAGAAAGTCACTGATGAATAGAAGGAAGAGAGCTGATGATTGGACAGAGCCCTAAGGAACACCACTATTGACATCTCTAGGAGTAGAAAGGTGGCCGTCAACAACAACAGCTATAGAACGACCAGCAAGGAAGCTATAGATGAAGGCACAAATAGAAGGAGAAAAACCATAGGAAGGCAGTTTGGAAATTAAAGAGATATGCCACCCTCGATCGAAAGCCTTTAGGATGTCAAGTGGAATGAGCCATAGTCCTGAAGGGAGGATGACCAGGAGTCTGAAAAGCACGTGAGAAGATCGCCAGTGGGGCTTCCCTTGTAGAACCCATACTCACGATAGGAAAGGTTGTTATAGGACAGGTGCTTTATTTGTTTTTAAAGATTTGACTTAAAATCTTTAGAAATACAGGATGTTAAAGCAATTGGGTGATAATTGGAGGGCTAGGAATAGTCACCCTTCTTTGGGACAGCTGAGTGAGAGCAAACTTCTAGCAAGCAGGAAAGGTACAAGTTGACAGACAAAGGCGAAAGAGTTTACCTAGGCAGGGTGTAAGCACAGAAACACAATTCTTGACGACAATAAGAGGGACCCCATTAAGCCCATACGCATTGTTATTAACGAGGCCTGTGATGGCAAAAAAAAAAAAAAAAAATCAATGGAAGAAATTTTAATGTCAGCCATGAGGAGGTCAGAGGAGGGGAGGGGAAGTGATGGAGGAACAGCACCGGAATCGTCTAAAGTGGAGTTGGAGGCGAAAGTCTGAGCGAAGAGGTGATATAGCTGTCTGTACATACACTTTACTGAGGTAGACAAAAAGTCTAATTAGGTAGCACGAGAACATGAAAAATAGTACAGTTCAATATTTTTAGCCATAACCGGCGCTCATATTTAAAGCTGAGCTTGCTACATCGTATCACCTTACATTTTCTGGTGTTATAATATTTTCTGCAGTTTCGGTTTTCCTGTTTTCTGAATACCAGTATTTTCAATGTAAAAATGGATTTTGAGGAAACTGTAGGTTTAGCTTTGCTTTTCTTCTGACTGTCTGATTTGCAGGGGGAACGACTACGTAGGGCATCCCTCTGACCCAGTTGCAAGAGGATATATCCCCTCCATTCCTCCCCCTCACCTGCCAGGATCACGCCCACTGAAAGCAGGGCAAACTTGAGGATATACTGGTTGGTTGACATAGTATGGACCGTAGCTGATTGTGTAATTCACCGGGTCGGTCAGGATCACTTGATGGTCGTGATTGTCAGCTTTTACCCTCCCGGAAGGGAGCTGAGAGCTCATATAGTACGATCTAAGGGCAAGGCTGTGACCTTCACACACGCACACACCCGTCCCCTTGCTCAAGGGGGACAGTAACCACCCACTTCGTCAGTGAAACTTTTCGCAACCTGAGCGAGGCGCAAACTCCCGTCCACCAGTTGGCAAGCGGGAACGTTACCACTGCACCAGCGAGCGGTGTGTGTGTGTGTGTGTGTGTGTGTGTGTGTGTGTGTGTGTGTGTGTGTGTGTGTGTGTGTGTGTGTGTGTGCGTGTGAGTGCGCGCGCGCGCAAGTTACATTAACGTGATTTGTTTTAAATTTTAATAGATATAATTAATGTGTGTGTGTATGTGTGTGTGCGTGTGTGTGTGTGCGCGAGCGCAAGTTACATTAACGTGATTCTTTTTAAATTCTAATAAATATAATTACTTCCACTTTTACATGATGCTTCACACATGCACTCTTATTTTCTATTTTATCCTCCAGGACTGTGTGTTTTGGGTGGTTGCCTGACAGGGTGATGTAATATCTCAAACGCAGTAACATGATGCATGTGTTAAGTCACATGCTTCCTGCTTGCCTCTTTTTGCTTTCTGTTATTGCTGCTGGTTAGTCCCTGTGGTGAAAAGGGAATCTGAGTGTGTAAGTGTTGTCCTACCGGTACACAACTTCTCCATCACGAGGATTCTTGTTGGGTCACCTCATGGCTTCACATGTTAAATGGGAATCACGTGACCCTAGGCTGAAGTAGCACGGGTTCTCAGAGCAGCAGTGGATCCCAGACGTACAGCATGCATACCTACCCCTGTGTGGACACGACCTGGCGCCTACCATCCACTGAACTATTGTTAGGTGTTAGGAAGAAAAAGGAGAAAGGAGCAAGCCGACAGAAAATATACGGTTAGACACGTGCTCGAAGTCGGTTTCCAAAAGTCTGAAGCTCTGACAGTTTCCTGCAACTTGTGAGGCATTGGTATCTTCAGTCTCCCCCATACTGTACTATGGCAGCTACGTTCCATATAGGCAGTTAATGACAACGGGATGAGTAAACTTTCAGTGCCACTCAAGAATCTCATTTTCACAAGCTACCTTCTGCACGTTTATTAGTCACTACATATTGTGCAGTTTTGCGCCACTCACCACGGAACAGACAGACCCGAAAGAAAGACAGCCTTGTGGATACGTGGAATAATGTGGATATACTCGCCCTGCGTGAGACCTGAATAAGGAGAGAGAGAGAGAGAGAGAGAGAGAGAGAGATGGTGGTGGTAGTATATCTTCCTTTGGAAGGGACATCCACAAGGCAGGCATCATCATCATCATCATCATCATCGTCGTCGTCGTCGTCGTCGTCAAGGCGTAGGTCTGGAGGTAGATAACATCCTTCTGCCTAATCTCAATGAGACCATGATCGGTCGCAGTGAGTGGCCGATATCATTCCGGGTCGACTGTCATCAGTACAAGTGTATTCGCCGCAGTATTGCCGGATATAAACGAGACCAAATAACTTTATAATATTTCTGAACATGACTGCGTCTGTCTCTTACTCTTGGGCATGCAGCATCCCTGGCATTTGTAGCCGTGACATCCATTCCTGTCAACAGTGCCATTATTACACTTTCGTTGATCGTCGATACAGAAGCCCTTGGCAGCAGTACACGTGGAAGTAGGGCGACAGCGTGGGGCGCAACAGCGACACTTGCTGTCCTTTGGGCAGCCTCGAGCGATCTCTCGTTCCTCTGATCCACAATTGTCAGGCTGACAAGTCCCCTTGTACTTCCGGCAGGTCGATAGGGTTTGCACGGCACAAGCTGTTCAGAAATGGGTAAAACTACTTAAGTATAAAGAGTACAAAACAATTACTAATATGTGTGTATGACTGTTAATACAGTGAGGTCAGTTCACGTCAAGCTGAAGTTAAGCAATACAACTGCCACAGCGACATGGAGTGGGATCATTTCGTTGTGGGAAGAATTAGTTTGAGGTGAAGGTAGTACTGTACAGGATTCAACTTAGAAATCTACAAGGAGTGTTACACCTCGTCAGATTAGGGAAACTCTTGTACTGGTAAAAACTGAGCATACAGTAATGTGACGCATGGATCTGTACAGTAGACAACTTGCTTTGTCAGACCGTTATATTTCCAAGGGAGGCAGATGCGTTGAGATAATTAGCGTGTCTGGCGGTAAATTCACTGTAGCTGGTTTATTCTCATCTGACAGAAAGCTTTTGCCTCTCCATATCAAATGTTATGCTGTTCTAGGAGATGTGCATAAAAATATATACAGTATATTGCTAGTCATGAAGAAATGCTTAGGAATTGATGTCTGAAGGTAGTATGATCTAATTTTGCAATTAAATGAGAAAGTAACTGGGAGAAACAAGAGGAGTAAATCGATGTCAGATAAGTTGAAAATGACTATAACCTACGATCATCTCCCTATCGTAACTTTTTTTTTTTTTTTTTTACAGGAAGGACAAGCAGCACATTAGAGTCGGATCATAATAGCCTGGACGTTGATTCACAAACAAGCTTTCTGTCACCGTCCTGTCACGGTAAGATTTGTTTCTGCGTAAAGGGCATGTGCGAGAGTGCTAAATATTTCCATGTCCTTTGTTCCTCCTATTAAAAAAACATCATACTTACGCGAAGGAACTGGTCGTAAGATTTATTAGAGAATCTTGCCCCTGGCCAGTGTGGGGAAGGCAGGCGTCATGTAACGTAAGAATTTAGGAATGCCGAATCTTCACACATTAGCGAGAACAAAACGCATTTACAAAACTTCTGGAGCCTAAGTTTCATGAAAGATCGTTTATCTGAGCATTTATCTTAGCTCTATAAAGCTACTAAGCACTTCAAAACCAAACTAGAGTGAATAAAACCGTGAAAAATACGACTAAATATTATGACACCTAACCATAACTGACTGACATGGGAAACTGTTTGCCACTGATACTCTAGATCTTTTATGAATACTGGACCATATATATATATTTTTTTAAGTGCTGTACTGTAGTCGACCTAATGAAAATAATATCTACTCTCTCTCTCTCTCTCTCTCTCTCTCTTACACACACACACACACACACACACACACACACACACACACACAGTCCTAACTTATGCTCTTACTCACTCACACTTTGAATCATTCTATCACTCTCTAACTCACTCACTCACTCACTCATCCACTCACACTCTCTCTCCCACTAACACTCAGCCTCATTCACCCTTTTACTTCCTTCAACATTCTTTTTCTCACCCACTCACTTTCTCACTCATTCATTCACTCTTTCATTGTGCTTTCACTCTTTCACCCACTTTACAACATTCTCACTTTTTCCTCCACACTCTGTCTGTGCATTAAATCATTATGTGTGCACAATACATTTATGACTTTCTGCTCTACCTTATCGATCTGTCTGTTTATCTATCTTTTGTTTGTTTATCTATCTGTCTATCTATCTATCTGCCTACCTACCTACCTACCTATCTATCTGTCTATATATCTATGTGTGTGTGTGTGTGTGTGTGTGTGTGTGTGTGTGTGTGTGTGTGTGTGTGTGTGTGTGTGGAGATGATAAATATAACAGAAGGAAATAGAAATGAAGGGAATGAAATTTATTAATAAAATGAACAGATACAAAAGAATTAGGTGAGGATGTTTCAGGGTACCTCAGTTAATGCTGTGGGAGGCGGATTTTATGTAGTATGGTGTTGTGTAGGACGTAGTATGCTGTGGGAGGCGGATTTTATGTAGTGTGGTGTGGTGTAGTATGTAGTATGCTGTGGAGGGGGATTTTATGTAGTGTGGTGTGGTGTAGTATGTAGTATGCTGAGAAGGGGGATTTTATGTAGTGTGGTGTGGTGTAGTATGTAGTATGCTGTGGAGGGGGATTTTATGTAGTGTGGTGTGGTGTGGTGTGACTTCGCTAGAGTCGGTAAGTCTATAGGAGTGAAGCTCCTCACGTCCGAAAATAGCTGGTGAGAGGCGGACAGAGTCGGTCTTGGAGATGTTCCTACGTCTAAAAAATATTGGTCTTTATCCCAGACCTCACAAGACTCTTATAACAAAGACAGAAGGGTGTAATCTGGGCGTCTTATCTACTAACTGTTTTCTATTTATTGACAGCTAATGGGTGACTGTATTATGTATATTAGTTCTCATCTGATGGATACTGGCAGTAATCTTACTCTTGGGCATGCAGCATCCCTGGCATCTGTAACCGTCGCATCCTCTCCTGTCGACAATCCCATCATTACACTGTCGTTGGTCGTCGATACAGAACCCCTTGGCAGCACTGCAGGAGGATGTGGGGCGACAGCGTGGGGCGCAGCAGCGACACTCGCTGTCGTCACGGTCTAGCTCACGGCAGCCTTCAGAGATTTGTCGTTCTTCTGATCCACATTCCTCGGACTTGCAAATTCCCTCGTACCTCAGGCAGGTGGACAGGGTTTGTATGGCGCATGCTGTTGACGAAAAAAAAAAAAAATAGTTTTTAAGCATATCTTACGTTAACCAAACGACACTGATAACAATAATCTGTGGTCAAATAAAGTCATCACTGTTATTGCTGTTGATTCACGAAGCTGATTATCAAAGTCTACGGAGGAGGGGAAGTAAGAGAGGCAACTGGACTTGTACTGCTGATAGTATAAGCAGTACAGTATTGTGTTCCACCAGTCAGCGATCTTCACACAACCGTTTAGTCCGATGACGCGTTATTTCACAGTATCTTATTTCTACATACATACGATTGTTTCTCACCATAAAGGAGAAGACGTCTGATGGTGAAGGGTTAATGGAGGCTATGTTAAACTCCTACAGATTGAATAGTTTCCTCTAGGCTAAGTAAAATTGTCTAGTGGTAGCAAGATTGAAACAAAATGCGTTGCCGTAGTGTAGGAGTTACGCAAGAGTGCACCTCCTTTGCTGAGAGACTGGTGTAGGAAGAGGAGAGTTACACCTGTCCCAAGCTTCAACTCCACTTTGCCGCCTTGATATAAACGGTCGAAAGTAATTTAGGAGATTTCGAAACACGTCTTCCTTAGCTATCTATTCTGCAGATTACATCCTTTACAATATTTTGTACTTTACCCAAAATGTGCTAAATTCATCAGGTAAGCATAACATACTATAGAAAGTATATTTTAAGATGGAAAATAAATCGCTAAAGAAGAGAGGAAACTAACTGTGCTGTACTAAATAAGTCCTGGAACTGTCCTCATCAAGAAATGCGTAATTTCTATCACCTCCATTATTTCTGAGGCTTTTTTTCGTTTGTATTAATGAATAATTTTTATTTATGTTACAACCTCAGATGATTCTCTCTCTCTCTCTCTTTATCTCTGGTTATGAAACTATTTCCACCTTAAACCATTTGTGGAGCCGTGTGTGAGAGTAAGGATATAGCCAGTGTGAGTTTCTAACACCTGCGAGAGTGTCACTGTCACTGTCAGTGTAAGAGCCTAGATCAGCTGAAGTATTTCTCGGAATGCCACTGACAACTCGGGTATACACCTGCCACCACATGGAGCATCAAACCTTTGTCTGGAGACTGCTGAGTGCTTGTTGAACAGACTAAACTCACCGCCGGCCATAGTCAAAGGACAGATATTTCACTTTAAGCATGGATAATAATCTTACTCTTGGGCATGCAGCATCCCTGGCATCTGTAACCGTCGCATCCTCTCCTGTCGACAATCCCATCATCACACTGTCGTTGGTCGTCGATACAGAACCCCTTGGCAGCACTGCAGGAGGATGTGGGGCGACAGCGTGGGGCGCAGCAGCGACACTCGCTGTCGTCACGATCTAGCTCACGGCAGCCTTCAGAGATCTGTCGTTCCTCTGATCCGCATTCCTCAGACTTACAAGTCCCCTTGTACCTCCGGCAAGTCGACAGGGATTGTGTGGCGCATGCTGTTTAGAATTAATGCAAGCTGTACATTGCAGAGGTTACCATTCGCAACAATCCGTGTTACTTCTATTCATCTAAATTGTACATTACAGGATATTTTAAGTAATTAGCATCGAAACAACTTGGGGTATCGAGGTCGGGTGATGGCACGGGATCACTTACCTCAATTAACTGAATTTCTCGGGGTTTATATTATTCTTTATTATGGATAGAGTTTGGGTTGTTTATTAATATCTTGATCTCAGAGATGTTGACGATAACTAATGGGTACTCTGCTGTTATTACAGCCTCAAGTAGTCAACTCAAGTTGGCAAACTTGACACAGAGCATTGTGTCTGAGAGACTATATCAAAGACTAGTTTACAGGAAGTTGATTGTAGCAACGGTTGAACAAAGCGATACCCCCAAGGTGGATGGAAAGCTGGTGACAGGGAGAACTGGAGCTCCCGTTTCATCAGCCTTCAGGACTAGCTTCTGGCCGTCTCCCTTTGCTGAATTATTTCACTATTTCAGTAACACAGAGAGTAGGCCAGCATGCTGTCCAATACAGGTTCCTCTAACTATCAGCACCAAACTACATGCACATTACACACTACACTTCCTGTTCAAAATTTAAAAGAAAATTACATCTGAACACCAAGCCTTGCAGTCCCCAGGGGCAGGGGACCATAAAAGCCCCCACCATCAGCCCTTCCCCGTTTGACGACCAAAACGAGATGCCTGGAACACTGTCTGATTCACTGCTTCATTTATGCAGCTCTTGGGCCTTTTTTCTAACTTTCTCTCTGTTGAACACCACCCATCCTCCTCTAAACCTCACCTTCTCTTCTTTACCGAGACTGAACGGTCTGAGGCGACTGGTATCAAACACCTCTCTGTATCTTCCTACTTTCTCTATACTCACTTCAATGCCAAAGGTGGCTGTTGTGTATATATACAGTACGCAACAACATATCTTGCTTTCGTGTTCCTGAGCTTGAGTCTTCTGAATTCTCTACTCTCTGGCTTCGGCTATCCTATCATTCTCTGACTAAATAGTCTATATCTGTGCTGTTTATAGAGCGATCAGAACCACTGATCTTACTGTTGGGCATACAGCATCCCTGGCAGCGTTCTCCCTCACAGCCCCTCCTGTCCAGTATGCCGTCTGTGCAGGGCCGTTGGTCGTCCACACAGAACCCCTTGGCCTCGGTGCAGGAGGATCCGGGACGACAACGGGCGGCACAGCAGCGACAGTTGCTACTCTGGCACCCCCGACTGATCTCACGTTGTCCTGTGGTGCACTCCCCTGACTGGCACGTCCCTCCATACCGTCGACAGGTCGATCTTGTTTGGCTGTCGCAACCTGTTAGAAATGTAGTTGTACAGACATGCAAGTGAGGTCAGTCTTTATCCCCTTGCCAGCCATGACAAACTCGCGCATCCTTGCCAAAAATTATAGACACTCTTTCCCTTTCCCAGCACCCACAAACCTCCCTCCTTAGTCCACATACACTTGCATCCCTTTACAAATACCGATTCAGGGCACCAGCACAAACACTCTATTCCCGTACCGACGTAAACACTCCTTTCCCGCACCAGCACAAACACTGCCTCCCCGTACCAACACAAACAATGACTCCGCGTACCAACACAGACACTCCTTTCTCGTACCAGCACAAATACTTTTTTCCCGTACCAACACAAACACTCCTTTCTCTTATCAGCACAAACAGTCCTTCCCCACACCAACAAAAACACTCCTTTCCAGTACCAAAAGAAACATTCCTTCCCCATACCAACACAAATACTTCCCCGCTCCAACACAAACACTCCTTCCCTGTGTGAACACAAACATTCTCTCTCCGTACCAACACAAACACTCCTTCCCCCATCTTTAGTACATGTACAAGTCTCCTCCATCTCTTAACAACATCTCCAAACCCATCTCTTTTTTCCTTGCCAACATTTCCCCCCTTACCAACACTTACACTCTCTCCCTCCCTTGCCAACACTCACTTCTGGGGACACAGCAGCGGTAGGGGCGAGAGCAATAACCGGCGAAGAAGGAGTAGAACCAGATGGCGGTGTTGCATTCCCCCCTGTTCACCCTCACACACTGCCCACCAAGACGCCAACACGCCGTCGCCCCCTGTCGCATCTCCCCCTGTGCCCGGATTCATAAACAAACTTACTATCTTCTCCCTCTAGTAACAGAGATTTTGATTTTTTAGGAAGAAGAAAGAGACATGGAAAGTTTGTCTTCTGTTTTTTCTTGTTCTTCCCTTGTCAGAGAGAGAGAGAGAGAGAGAGAGAGAGAGAGAGAATCACTAAGAGATTCCCTTTAGCTCCAGGAAGAAAGTTCTATTTAATTCTTGCTGTTGCCAGACGAGCTTATTGGACTTAGGAGAACCCTTAGTTGTGAAAGGGTTAATGATGGCTATATCAGTTCCCTCGAGTTAGAAAAGTGTCTGCTAAACAAAATATGGTCGTGTGAAAAAAGGCAAGACTAATATACAAAATACGTCATCTAACTGAAGGAATTAAAACCGACATCACAAAGGGTCGACAAGCCCACACTGCCTGACGGTCATTTGTAAACCCCCCCCTTTTTTTTTATACTTTGAATGTGCTCTGAAACATGGCATGCAGGCTAATCACATCTAATGCTCACAACTATTCCACAAATGATCCCTATGATACTTTAAGGTTAACATACACCCTCGCACTATCAGTTATAATAATACAACAGGTACAGATAAATAGCACTTTATCTGGGACTGTAAAGATTGTAACTCCGTTCTGTGAAACGAAGTGAGGTAGGAAGACTCGTATTTTCATTCGTTGTGTTCAGTTATTAGCGCCTGGTGATGTAGTGGTTAAAACGCCAGTCGGAGTGACGGCCTTGCTTACGTTCCATCCCTAAGATTTGAGTCGTTTTTTTCCTGATGAATTTGTCTGTAAAATTTTGTTATCAAGAAATATTTGTTTTGCAGCATTTGTACTTTGATAATCACTTTAGTTTAGCTGGAAGTGTACGGTAGCTATCTGAACAACAAAAGAATATACCAGCCTGATCTTATACACAGCTAGAGGTTAAGAAACTTTGACAGCGCAGCCCTTGGGTCATTACCCGATTTCTTGTACACACATTTGCTTTATATCGGAAAGAGGAAAAGATACATATACGTAATCGGGTAGAAGAGATTAAGTGTTTCACTCCAACAGCCTAAAATTAAGTTCTCGCTTAATCTTGCTACCCGTAAACGATTATATCTTAAGCTTCGGAGAGGCTTGTCGAACTGAATGGAACAGATATAACCTTCATTAACCTCTTCAGTAGAGGTTTTTCGTAAAGTGAGTAAAACTGGCTGGCAACAAAAAGAATATAATAAGGGTATACGTCCCCGGGCTGAAGGAGTTAACCCCTTCAGTACGGTGACGTCTTTTATGCATCATATTTGCCATCGCCAGACGATTTTTCAACTTTGACTTATCGAACTGAACAGTTCATATATTACAGACTTCACTATTCTCTCCACCGCTAAAGGTCCATCTTATGTTGAAAAAAAAAAAATCGTCTGAAGGTAGCAAGAATGCAGCGAAATATACGTCATCAGATATAAGAGATTAAGCACACGACCATCACAATCACTTTTATATCTCACGACTCATTTTCTCAGCATCTACTCACACGTATTACTACCACATGTTCACCTACAGTCTGTCATATAAATGCAGATTCATATTTTCAGTTTTTCACATTTCTCGTCTTAGCGCCACACACTCATATATCACAACATACTCTCAGTCCACTGTATATGCATACACTCGCTTTTCACTGGAATTTCAGTATTTCATAACCAAACACTCAGTCTCAGTCCTTCACATATTGCATAGTCTCAGTCTCATTCCTTCACATATCTCATCGTCTCGCCTCGTACTCACATAGGCTAATTTATCATATCGACATGCATATTCTCAATCCTAAACATCTCATCCTTGCATTGCACTCACATATTATTACCACATACCTACCCTCAGATGATATGTATACAGCACTTTCTCGCCCAACTCTGGCAGGTTTCAATACATACTGCATGTAGGATGCTCTCAGTCCTTCACATATCGGTCAATTTCACCTCACATTCACAGATCATAACTACACCCTCACATCCTTATCTTGCTACCCCTCCCCCCCCTTTCAAACATATTAACATTGTCACACATCTCCGTGGTATTCACATATCTCCCCTTGTCACCTCCTCACTCGTGCCTCGCAGACCCGTATTCTCGATAGCTACTTAGCACATCTTTCTGTGAAAGTAAGTTAAAGTAAAAAGACACAACACAAAGAAAAACGCGTAGCTTTGCTTAGTTTTTTTTTCTTTCTTTCTTTTGTGAAAATTGGATATCAGCTTCTGGCAATCATTTAGAGGGTCAGAGGACTCTCCCAGCATAAAATCATTTGGCGGTAACCAGAATGGTATACCCAGATGAGGTCCACCCGTCTGAAGGATTAATTTAATAACAGAATGGTGTTTCACATATCACCTTATAGGTGCTAATATCCTCCGTTCACAGTGTTACATGCTTCGGCTATCGCATTCAGGACTGATGTGATGGTATTTGTGGTCGTGATTTTGAAATTTGCGGTGAAAAATTGCTTGTCTTTTCCAAAAAGAAACTCAAGTTATATTTCAGAGAACATTCGAACTGCTATGACTGGACTTGCCTCTTGGTCAGCAGCAGCAGCAGCAGCAGCAGCACCGAAGAGGAAGAAGAGGACAAAAATGCCTATCAGCAGGCACCACACAGCGCCTCCTACCACACCCACACCCACACCCACACCCCGACTCACCCTCATACGCCGAGGGGTACTTGCAGGCATTATTGCCGCGGTGAGTAGGGGAAATGGCAATGTGTTTGTAAGGAGTTGAGGTATTTGTGAAAAATCGTGAGGTGACTGTGACGGAGTAAGAGCGTGTGTGTGTGTGTATGCTTAGTGAAACTTCTTTGCTTGCCACTGAAGGATTCTGAGATGATCCTGTAATAGAGTAAGAGCATTTATACATAAGTATATAACGAGAATTGTTTGCTTGCAGTGTGAGGGTTCGTGAGATTGATATGTGACGAAATGAGGGCGTGTGTGTAGTGATGATTGTTTGTTTGCCTGCAGTGTGAAGAATCCTCTGATAGACCTGTGACGGAGAAGGAATTGTGCATACGAGAGTGTGTTTGTATAGCGAAAATTGTTTGCCTGCAATGTGAAGACCGTTTTCGAGAGCAGCTGGACGTATAACTTGTCTACGCTCCACTGCACACACCACCCCTCACAGCTCAGCACACCACTTCCCTCTACCCTCTCCCAGTCCTTGGAAAATATCGAGACATGTCAAATACCAGCAAGTGTTGGGGAAACATTATTTACATACTGACGTACATGCCTAAATATTTTACAGCTGTTGTCAACGTTGGATGCATGTTTTTCGTCGTATTTCGGTAACATTTAATGATTAACTGGAAGCACTTGAATATGTAACGAATCTCCCTGAACTGTATGTTCTGCTTTTCAAAGGTCACAGGCAGTTAAACATGATAAGACGTTGTACTAATCACTCCACTTCTAGTTAACAAGTTTTACATCGTACTAGCTAATACAGTAGATAGCCTAATCACAGTTTTATAAGGATACATATTTCCCATTATAAAATACAGCATTTACTTAGAATAACACACTATCATTGCAGTTGAATATCTTAAAGCTGAAAGTGGTAACATGGGAATGATGAAGTGTCGTTTGGGAGAGGGTCACGCATTCGGTCCCTGAGCAATAGGCTACATCCATCACCTTATCCGACAAGCTCGTATACGGAGTTGCACTGAATATTTCGTAACACTTTCCTTAGCAAATTATTCTACACATTACACATCGGTATGGTACTGATGGAATCTGTGTATGTTGTAAAGCGCTAGAAATGGCATACAAGAGCATGTTAAGGTGTATTATGCAAAATAAATCGCTAAGGAAGAGGTGCTACGAAACTTCTTCGTCATCTACAGTAGAGTGCGTCCCCACACTCTCACATGTCTTGTTCATATATATATATATATATATATATATATATATATATATATATATATATATATATATATATATATATATATATATATAAAGTGTGCGACTGACGGTTTCCTACTGCCCACAGTAGTCCTACTTCGTGTCTTCTTTCACATATCACCATTTCGATGCCAATGCCCACCGTGCATACTTTTTTTTTTTTTTTTTACAGATGAACATAGGAAGGGAAAACATTTTTTTTTTTTTTAAATCCATACACCACTCTACAAGTTATCTTCATTCATAAGAAATCTGTAACAGTTGGACTTGAACTGCTATAGGCTGACGTTTGTGGGGAAACTAATCTGGGGAAGTGAATTCCAAACAGAAGCGGTTCGGGGAATAAAGGAATTCTGGTTGGCAGATTTTCTGCAGTATGGAAGGCATACTACTTTATTCAACTCAGGAAAGAACTTCTCGTACAGAAGGGGTTACTGAAGGCTATATCTAGTAGTTCGTTCGTTTAAAGACTTCCTGCGCCTATAGTGCAGGCCGGGCCATACATTAGCCCGGTCAGTGGGGTTTGGGCTGACTTAAAAACTGTAAGGGGAGAGACAGGGCCTGAGGATTGCCCAGCACACACACCCTGTCTTCTGGCTGGCTTTGTGGTGTGTGTGTATTATTGAAGGCTCTATCTAATCCTTTAAATTCGAAGAGTTTCTCTGAAGCTGAGTAAAACTTCCTGGAAATTTAAAGAAAAAATACAATATGTCATCGACCTGGAGCGACTGATTCCTTCAGTCCACTGATGTTTCATTATTCACTGTTGCTATATACAGATGAATTTATTCAGCCCGAGAGAATTTTATTAGTGGGGGGGTTAGATATGGCCGTCACCTATCCTTTTAACACAAGAGGCCTCCCTTAAAACCAAATGAAATTATTTGGTAGCACCAAGAAAACGAAATTTTCTTCGGATGGATGAAATTAATGAAATATCCAAGAAAAGAAAATAAATAAATAAGTAAGTAATTATGCTCATGGACTTTCGATGATGTCACTGTCTGGAAAAAAGGCGGGAGAAATGTGGCAAGGCTGAAGTGAGTGATGGCGCGGGAGATGGACGTATATGTATTTTTCATTTATTTACTTTTTCAAGGGACAGGCCGCCCTCCTCTGATATATTTATGGGTCTGAGTGTCGTGACTCATCAAGTATACCACATATCTTCGCCTTCCCTCAGCTCTTCACTTCAATGATGTAGTTATACAGGTGGCTTCCCTGCCAATTCTCGCGTGTTGCTGGGACGGCTCACGGTGGGAGTTGGAGTGACTTATCCATGCCTCTTGACGCAGCCGTTGATAAGTTACCTTTACCCTTGCAGACCGATGACGAATTTTCCACTTTATTCTTGCTAATTAGACGCAATTTGATTCAGTTTAGGAGTGTAATCTAGCTTTCATCACCTCAGTCAATACGATATACTTTCCAGGTTTCATAAAATCGTCTGAAAGTGACCACAGTCTAAGTAATGTATACTTAGACTAGAAGTGACAAGAACATGGTACAAAATACGTCACCGAGTTGAAGGGGTTAATGTAAATCTATCAATGATCAGCTATTCTTCTCAGACCCTATCCTTTTTTTTTTCTTCTCCTTTCATCCTTCCTTCCTTCTTTTGAGCAGGTAGGCACTGGCAGAGTGGTAGCACTGACTCAGCGGTCCTCGCAACTCAGCACAGATAGGCAAAGGGGTTTTTATCGACCAACCCCTATCACTTTATGCCATCCCTGACACCTTTATCAAACTTGAGTTTTTTTTTTTTAATAGAATAATTCCTTGCTGCAGGGGTTAATGAAGGATATATCTTAAAAATATAAAAAAAAAAGAGGAATAATAAAATATACGAATAATACTAGTAAGGAAGAAGTGCCGCGGAACCTCCTAAATCTAAACCGACGAGAATACCTGCCCTCTTACTGCCTCATCGACTTCAACACTAGCTCGTAATTCTGTAGTTAATTTTTTGATGCTGCCGGATGAGTTATTTAGGATTAAAGAAAGCTGTATCTGACCTCTCCAGTCTACTAAGTTTGTCCTTAGTTGAATCCTTAGTTGAATAAAATCGTCAGCTACAATGAAAAATACGTCATCGGACTGATGGGTTAAGGTAAAGGCTGCTGTGACACGGCAGTCTCTCTCTCTCTCTCTCTCTCTCTCTCTCTCTCTCTCTCTCTGAGTCAGTCACCATTAATCATTTTGTGTATCTGTCTGTATTTGTGTCTGTCTGCCATACTTTCTAAGTGTTAAGGTATCTATCGATCAGTTAATCATTCACTCAGGTAATCAACGTATCTACCTGTCTATCCATCTATCTGTCTGTCGTGTCTTGAGCGGCAGCCTATTTTTTTCTTCGAGTCATTCAGTTATGTTGGCATCGTCGTACACCTTCGCTCGGGAATAGTAGAGTAGGGTCCTTAGGGAATTGATGAAGCAGTTCGGCTAATCAATAAAAAAAAAAAAAATCATAAAAACCGTGTTTTGCTATTAAACCAACATATACCTAACCAGCTTGGGCCTAACCTAACGTTAACCTACCATGATACCTAATTTTGTTTGGGTGGGGGGGATGACTAAAGTGCTGTCTTGTGATGATTTCATTTAGGAAGGAGAAACTTTCAACAAGGGGGGTTCATTTTGAACTTAACCCCTTTACTTCGATGATTTTATGATGCTATTCTAGCTACTACCATGTGATTTGGGTCAACCTTGAATCACCATCTTGCACCACCTAGTACAGAAAGTGGGTAACTTTCTCTTGTGTAGGGTCATTTAAAAGGGATGGAGTTAGCCATTTGCAAAAGTTCACATAGAAGGCACTTCAGAGTAGATCTATGAACTTCGCGACGATGCGCGGTTACGCGGAAAGCGATACCGTATGCAAAGTAGGCTACTCTTCAAGCAGAGTTCCCCACACAGGAGCCCCGGCTTGATGCTATATCTATCTTTTTCAGTTCGGAATGTTTCCATTGAGATTATTAAAATCGTCAGGTGATTATCAGAATAACTTAAAAAGTACGTCACCGGACAGAATGGTTCATGTGCTCCATCTGTGACTGAGATGAATAATAGGCTACAGTTGAATTAACTCGTCTGGAGGTAGCAGGAATAAAATGTTAAATACGTTATCTTAGTGAAGGAATAGTCTCATCGGTAATTGTTTCGGGATGTCATGAAGTCGGTAGTTCCACTAATTACGAGCAACATCAGCAGTATGCATGAGAAAATGATAAAGGCTGAGCCTAGTATTAATACCCAGTGACGTGCACAGACATACAGACGGGCAGGGACTCAGTTGAAAAAAAAGGGTACTTCCCTACCTTTCTATGAAATCCGCAATGCCATATGGGCTATATATATATATATATATATATATATATATATATATATATATATATATATATATATATATATATATATATACACACACAAAGAAAAATGTTAAAATTTCACTTGGTAAATATTTTTGAATTCTTTTAAATTCAATGCATTATTTTAATATATAAAGCTGATTAAAGGAAATAAATGTAAATTTGTAGTAAAAATGCATTTTTTTATTGCAAGATTTTCAAAAGATATGAAGTTATTGAAATACTGGAGTGCTTACAATTATTCAGTTTTACTTATATTGACTTTTATCCCGCTCATCATATTGAATCAGTATTTTAGCGATTCATCATTAAGAGGACACCAAAAAAATATACAAAAAGATAGGCGACAAAGATATATAAAAAAAAGTTTAGCTTCTCTGACAGTGCAATTGACCAGTGAAATGCACTACCAAACCCAAATGAAACTGTCAACACCATTCACAAACTTAAATATTTGTATAATAAATATAGCTTAGAAAACGGGACAATAGGAGCTTGACTCAGTCCTGTAAAATACAATTAGGTAAGAACACACACACACACACACACACACACACACACACACACACGTGTGTGTGTGTGTGTGTGTGTGTGTGTGTGTGTGTGTGTGTGTGTGTGTGTGTGTGTGTGTGTGTGTGTGTGTGCGGTAAACACCACTCCCCGATCCAGCGTGTGTTTGTGTTTTTACTTAACTGTTCTTATAATTAGTTAAGAACACACACACCCACACACACACACACACTTGTTATGATATGGTACCTTGCTCTAAAAGAACTGTGAAATGTGCACAGACGCGACTGAAGATTACTGTTTATACTTGTCCAACAAGTGCTGAAGACGGTGGCGTAGCCAGTCCGTAAAAAGAAGGTGGGGAGGGAGGACAAGGTGAGGGCGAGTTCTATTCTGAGGAAACCCACTTCTCTACAGTGTACACACGTTAAATAATATGAAATTTCAAATGGGGGCTGAGAGCAAGCGTCTGACTGGGAGGCCCCACATGGTTATGACACTGGCTGAAGAAGCCAAGAGGGTGTCCTTCCCGTGGTGGCACCGACATAACTGGATGGCTCCACTGGCCATTTATACAAATGTCAATCAGCTTCCTCCCTGTCCACCGAAGATGGATGATGAAATGCAGGAAAAGAGGAACTTCAGGCTGCAGTCCGCCTGGTTCACATTCATGTAAGCCTGGGCATACAGCAATAACAACTTGGTCAGCAAATATTCGTGGGACAACTGCATCCAAAACACTGAGCTCACATTCTCGTATGGTAGAGCTCAAAATGTCACTGAAGACCGGAGAGCCCTGACTCATTAGCCAATACTGGCGGACACAACCTAGAGTTTAGTGCTTGACCCAGGGAAACAAAAATATCCCGTCAAATCCCAGTTTCGTGCTGGCTTATACATCATCACCATCATCATCAACATCATCATGCCGGCTTTAATGCCCTTCTAAAAGAGGAAGTCCGTTACGAGCAAGAAAAGAAAGCACATGCCGTAAGTAGAACAGCATCCACCAGTTAAATGGATCAGTCAAATAATTAACCATGAATCATTCTAACCTTCGAAATGCTGCTTTGACTTTACAAGCAATACTACTTGCACACATTTGTTAGAGATACACTTCACATCCACCTGTGACATAGGAGTGGTGTTTACCGCCTACAGTTTTATGCACACTTCACCACAAATAAACGGTAGTTTCTTGGGCTTACCTAATTTTACAGATCTAGCAATACGAAAAAAATGGTATGATCAAATGAAGAAGGCCCAAAAATTACACTGGAGACACAAAAATATGATTTTCTTACCTGAAAAGTTAGATTAGCGTCGTCATACCAATTATAGACCTGTGTCCGCGACCCGCATAGTCGCAAAATTGTGCGAGAGAATCTTCAAAGACAGATGGATAAAATATCTGGAGGAGATGGACATTTCGGCAGAAAGTCAATCTAGATTCGGAAATGGAAGGTTGTGTGTCTCTAATTTAGTGAACTTCTACTAAAGGTCGATTGACGTGCTACAGGAGGGATACTTGGGTGGCATGTGTGTACAGTAGCCTACTTAGATCTGGAGGAAGACTTTGACAAGGTACCCCATATCCATGAGCGACTGTGGAAATTGGAGCACATAAGACGACTGAAGGGGAACCTCTTGGAGTGCATGAGACTTCATGAGAGACCGACAAATGAGGGCAGTAATAAAGGACAGCATGTCAGGGTGGAGGGAAGTAACAAGTGGAGTCCCGCAGGGATCGGTGCTGGCACCCGTAATGTTCCTGATTTACGTATATAAACGAAATGGTGGACAGACTGAACAGTTAGCCTATGCAAGTCTATTTGCAGACGATCCAAACATCATGAGGAGTGGGAAGTTGAAGAGGATTGTAAAATGCTACAGAAAGATCTGGACAGGATTTACAATTGGAGCCGGGTATAGGAAATGAAATTCGATGCAAAAAAACGCAAACTATTGGAAATGGGTAACAGCACTAAGAGGCCATTATTGAATTACTCGATATGAAAGGAACCAATTACAAAAGCGAAAGAAGAGAAGGACGTGGGTGTGTTGGCTCAGGATAATTTGTCACCCGAAAAACACATTGACTAGATACATGGATGGGGTTGTAAAGGAGATGCAAGGTAGGGCAGCGGATGTGGGGGTGGCTGTAATGAATGAAGGTGAGATAAGATTCCGGTTTTGCTGTTTGCTGATGATAGTATTGTTGAGTGAAGATGAATGGGAGTTGCAAGATTTGGTGAATGAATTTGGGACAGTGTGTAGGAAGAGGAATCTGAAAGTTTATGTAAACAAGAGTAAAGTTATGGTGTTTGAGAGGAATGAACTCGCAGAATGCACAGTGAGGTTGGATGGTGAGGATATGGAGAATGTGAGTGCATTCAAGTACTTGGGTAGTGTGATGAGTAAGGATGGAAGTTTTGGGGATGAAGTGCTTGAAAGGGTACAACAGGGAAGGAAGGTTGTTGGTTCACTGAAAGCGGTGATGAGAAACAGGGAGTATGGAAGTTAAGAAGTCACTGCATGATAGTACTGTGATCCCTACCCTGACGTATGGAAGCGAGGCATGGACCTTGCTAGAGGGGAACAAGTCATGAGTGAGAGCAGTGGAAATGAGTTACTTTAGAGGATAATGTGGAGTGACATGGAGGGACAGGCTGACGAATGAAGAAGTGAAGGAACGTTGTAGGGTGGATGTGGATGTGGCTGAGAAAATTAGGAGAAATACACTGAGGTGGTTTGGACATGCGGAGAGAATGGAGAATGAAAGACTGACTAAGAGGGTGTATGTAAGTGAAGTGGAGGGAGGGAGAGGGAGGAGAAGACCGTGGATGAGGTGGAGGGATGGAGTTGAGAGGTATATGAGGGAGGAGGGAGTGAGTTGGGGGGAGGGCGGTCAAATGGTGGGTGACTGAGCGACTAGGAGTTGTTTTGTCTGCGGCCACCCTTTGCGGGATTAGGGCGTCGGGCTATAGATAGATAGATAGACGAGATTGTCAGAGAGACATATAAGCTTTTGACAAACATAGGAGTGCCATTCCAATACATGGATGAGATGACAAAAATGATAATAGCTCTGATCCACCCCAGGTTAGACTATGCGGCAGTGGTGTGGCCACCTTGACTCACATAAAAAGAAAGATATATACAGGATCGAGGGAATACAAAGAACAGCAACCAAATTGGCCTGGCAAATCTATCGTACAAGGAAAGACTAGAAAAGCTGGGTCTGCCTTCCTCAGAAGAAAGAAGAGAGAGGGATGACATGATTGCAGTGTTCAGAGCCATGATGGGAATAGACAAAACTGACAGAGAAGATCTGTTTGTATGGGATGGGTGGAGCAACGAGAGGACATGAAAGAAATTGAAAAAGACAAGTTGCTTGAGGGATATCAAGAAATACAGTTTTCCATACAGATGCATTGACCTGTGGAACAACCTGGACAAGAGTTCGTCCGGTCCAAAAATTTACATGAGTTTAAAGCAAACTTTGACCGATTGAGACCCAGAGAAAGGAGACCACGAGCGTAGCTCATTTCCTGTATATCACAACTATACATCCAGCTGGCTTGGATCACGCCAGCTGACGAAACAGACCTGTTATCTTTTATACATATTTTGAGGAGAGCAAGCTGGACGGCCGGTATTCGTCAAACTGATTTGTACGCTAAAAAAATCACCACTCGCTGTGTGTCCTTGAATAAAACAATACATACTAAACAAGAGTTTACGAACATTTTAAAATACAGGGTGAGCGTAAAGTCCCTGATTTCGACAAAAAGGGCACTCTTCTTTCCCTAAGTTTGACTAAAAGGGCACTTTTGATATGAAGAAGAAAAATCCCTCCGGGTGTTTGAGCAGTGGGCACCCAAGCCCCAAGCCCACCCCCGTGCACGTCCCTGTTAACATACCTGTTGGCTGCACAAGGGTCAATAATGCAATCAGTTTTTGTTTGTCCCAGTCTTCTCCTGCAATACGATCCGCAGTATTTCAAGTAACCAGTTGTAGGCTGTTGCTGGAACAGAATCGAACTCGAATTCTTTATCTTGCAACAGGACAAGTTACAAGATATATTGATTCTAGAATCTAGAGGGTAGGTGCACAATTCGGTTATCATCAAATACCCAGTTGTAAGCTACTGCGAGGTAATCTGCTGGCTGGAACAACGGGGAAAACAAGAGAATCGAACTCGAATTCTTTAACGTGCTTGCAACGGGACAAGAGAACGTCTTAACTGTTGTGCAATTTTGTGCTAGAGAGGGATGCATTTTCATGGTGGCATCCATATAACCGTTAGGAAGGACGTTAAATGAAAAAAAAAAAAAGCGACTGCTATATAGTGGTGTATAGTGTTACAGGGAACAGAGTTAGAGAAAGCTATAATAGTTATCACTATGTGTGAGTGAGACCGTGAGAGTGAGGAAATTGGGAGCGATAAAGAACGTGGATGCTAAGATGTATGTGTCAGGATTAGAAAACAGTGTGAGTCGATGATTGGGGAGCCTCCCCTCCCCCCCCAAAAAAAAAAAAAGTTCCTGCCGATACAAAACCTGACTAAACAAGTTAGAGAAGAAGAAGAAGATTACACAATGTTTTCAACCTCTACCGCCGCAAGTACCCAACGTTTTCATTTGAATAGGTGGATTGTTTCTGAACGGATACACAGGTAACTCAAATAGGTCTGGGTCACAGGGGTTATTATCCAGTGTCACTTCGTGCGTTATTGGCTTTGTGGTGAATCAAACAGGTATTATGATATTGATAAGCATTTATCGAGCCCTTGCAATGCTTGCGATCAGACTTCCACAACACTTGGTTATTAAATGTCTTTGGTTACCAATGTAAAGCTGCTGTCTTGTAACTTCCAAGCAAGCTCTAATTTTGTTAAAGTTTTAGTTCAGGGGCATCACCTTAAAGAGCTTGCCAATCAATGATTCTTTTAGGTCTAAGATTGAGTATTTTGTAGTTGCTACAGTTTTTTGTTTGTGAGAAGTTGGTAATTTAACCCTTTGAGATTTTCGGCCCTCCACCAATTGTGTCTGTGACAGATTCAGCCTGGCACACATAGAGTGCACCGTCGTGCAGCAGTATTTGTACTTAATTGGCCACTGTATGCTAACTTTTTATGGTAGACTAATGAATGTGGTACCATTTTAAAGTTGAATAGTTGCTCTTTATCGCAGTATGGTTGAAAAAGGTAAATACGGTAGCTAAAAGGCCAATAGGATGAGTAGAATTTAGCCGAAAAGGAAAAAATTGCACACCCTTCCGTAGAAAAATATTTGTTAAAAAAAAAGTATTAGAGTTACATGAAATTTGATTGCACCATGTCAATCTACAGTAAATTATCTTTCCATTGATATATAGGTTATGGCAATTTACGTTAGTTTTCTTAGAGAAAAGCGAAAGCTCTCGCTGTCACACAGGCAAATATCCATGCTGGTAATTGATATTATTCATGGTAAAAGCGAGTTTATTATGCATATCTGTCTGATGTACTTGTCAGTGTAAAACTAAATAGTTGGAAAAGGATAAGCAGGATAGTGTCTGTAGAACAAGCCCAGATAGGATATGGAAAACATGCAAAAAACAAATGTTGTTTCATATGACTCGAATTCGAGTCATCAGAATCACAACGGTTGGATTTACGATTACTCGAAATTGCGTCCTCGGAATCTCAAAGGGTTAATAATAGCTCTTGTATGACTGCTCCTACCACACTCGTTTCTTATCTGCCATAGACCAACACATTCTGGTAACTCACAACCAAACTTAGTGCATCTTAATCTAATCTGAATATTCTAACCTAACCCATCCCAACCTAACCTGACCTAACATCCTATCCTAACTACCCATCATAACTTAATCTAACCCATCATAGGCTGATTTAATCTATCGTGTTACAGTCTAATCAGTCGTGTTACAAAAGGAATGGATACAAATGAAGAGTATGGATTTGGTAACTTGCATTGATGCTCTTTTGTTTACAGACACGTAATGACGAGGATTCATTCATGTATAATATATATGTCACAAAAGCTGTAGGAACAGCATAATAAGAATTCAGGTACACATATTATAATAGATAGCTACACCTCTCTTTAATGGAAAACAATGTTGTAACTACAGAGTACAGTAGATCTTCAGTATGATAGACTAGTTGGGGAAAAGTCAGGACCATTAAAGCAGATAGTACGTTTTATCCGAGGGTTCCTCTCTGAGTTGGGATTTCAAGCACGTTTGAAAATAAGCGAGTACAATAGCATATTGTAGTACCAAAAAAGCAGTATAAACTATACGCAGTACATATTTTACACTAACTTGACCCATAATTTTGCCCTTTTGCAGCTTACTTCACGTTTCAGTCATAGCACTGTTTTTGTGATTTGTACAGTACCGTACAGTATTATTATAGTCTGTTTTTCAACTCAGCAATCTCTATGGAGAGAGGGCAATTTCAGGCCAGGTTGGAGTAAAAGGGGTTGGAAGCATGTATTGCATCACAATATGTCCCATTAAACAGACATTGTTCTTTACAGCTGATGAAATTTGGGTGGGTTTCATGGTATCTGTTAAATCCGATATCCACTGTACTGGGGTCGGTTATACTGTACTAGGGCCAGCTGTACTTAGAAAGATATTCAAAGAAATATGTAAAGAAATCAGAACAGTTGGCAAGCTTCTGGTAATAGCCCGAAGCTAAAATTTTACTCTAATTTTTTATCATATATCCTGTCTGCTTAGTGGTTTAGTGTTCATTGATCTTTTGGTACAGTTAGTACCATAAGCCAGTTTGTTTCCAATTTGTTCTGGTTAAGTTAGGTTTGGGACAGATTGACCTCGGGACCAGAATGGCCAGAAAATGCAGGGACGTGGTGCTTTGATAGGTTTTCAAGATTTTGATGTTAATACACTGTCAGTAGTAAAATAATTACTGTAATATATTTCTTAGTGCAGAGGCCAAATGTTGAAAAGTGATGCAATCAGCTGGGAGGTTATAGGTGAGCAGCAGCTCTCCCAGCAGAATCTGGGTCAGAGCTTTGGTAGAAAAATTATTTGGAGATTTTTTGAAGGGGTGTGCAAGATATTCACAGAAGAAATTTGAGCTGCATGTGAGGTGGTGTGTGGAGTAAAGAGAAGACGAAAGGGGATGCAAGAAACTTCATGGTGAAATGAAGAGGTGAGACAAGCTGTGGTGCAAAAGAAGAAAGCATATACAGTAATGAGTGGATGGGAAGCAGAGGGGTGGAGGAAGTTGAGAGACAGAAGAGAGAGTTATATGCAGAGAGGAAGAGAGAGATGAAAAGATTAGTTAGAGAATAAGAAGAGAATTTGTGTGTAAAGTGAAGGGAATGTAAGAAAATGTTCTGGAAAGTGGTAAAGAGAGTAAGACAGGGTGATAAAGAAGTTAGTTGGGGAGTGAAAGATAAAAATGTTAGATTGCTAGTGGAGAAGGGAGAAACAGTGAGCAGATGGATAGAAAACTTTCAGGAACTGTTAAATATAGAGAATGAAAGTGGCTTCCTCCTTGTGAAACTTTTTTTTTTACTTACCTTAAAGTTACAATAGCATTTTTGTGGTTAACATCTTAAATGTTGACTGAGGAGTACCATAATTGTGTTGTATGACTGTTAGTTAATGATGAATTGATTTGTATGTGTTTTTCAGATAGTTGTGCAACCATGCCAATAAAGTGCAGTGCTGGCTGTCAGAATAATGCTGTACTAAAGGTATTGTTCATTTCACATTTGTCATTTTGTGCTCCAGTAAAGAAGAATGATGTCATCTGTTGAGGAAAACTTTGGTAGGATCTTTTTGTTCTTGCTAACTTAGGGCAGTTGATGTAAAAATAAAGATGGCCAACAGTCCCAGGGGAATGCAGGATGGTGTGCACATTTCACACGACAGCAGTACACTGACATATTTCCATGCAAATTGCCAAGATGTATAATGAACATTCAAGAACATAGGTTCGCAATATTTGTGTGTTTGGTTTGACCTACAGCCCCATAAATTCCTTAAAAGAAAAAAAAAAGTGTGGGGTATTTGACTAAAGAATGCTTGTACCAAGTTTGAAGCAAATTGGTGAAGAAATAAAGGGATGTGAGCAAACAGGAAAGTAGTCGAAAGACAGAAAGAAACTGAGCAAATACAGAGTCTCCACCAAAGTGTGGAGACCTAGTAATGTATTTAATGTTGTGCACAGTTGTCTTAACTGGTGTATATTATTAAGTCAAAATTGAGAAAGTCAAAGAGGTCTTCATCGATAGCTTTGGGCAGGAAACTTCCTGTACAGTACATTATGTAGCACTCTGTATCATTCTTCTGAAGCTTTTAGAGTTTGTAAATACTGTACAGTATTGTGCCGTACAGTTAATGTACAGGGTACATTACAGCACTGTGGTTTATCACTAATGTTCATTTAACTTTGTTCTGCTTTACAGTTTGGTGCATATTACTGTAATAATGATATGCTCTGTTTCTTACCAGGCTTGTATTGTAGGCTGTAAAGCATTAATGCCCCTGTATGCACATTACTTTATATTGTACTGTAATTTTTTACAGCGTCCTAAGACTGGTGATGCTCTGTGCAAGGACTGTTTTTACTGGGCATTTGAGGAGGAGGTCCACCACACTATCACAGCAGCCAAGCTCTTCACACCTGGTGATTATGTTGCCATTGCTGCTTCAGGTATGTAATTGTATATTATATGCCCACCTGTCTACACATGTTGGTTGTTCGTGTAAAGTACTGTTGGACATTGTATGTAATACTGTGTTTCTGTGCCTTAGGTTTAAAAGCTTCAGCAGGCAAAATTCTTTGTCCACATTTTTATAACTTAAAGGGACAGAAACATGTAGTTTTTGTTCCTGTATTTTCCAAGAAGTCATTGTCAAATAATTTTGAACACACTGAATACTTTTGCTGTTCCAGGTGGAAAGGATTCTACTGTTCTGGCTTACATTATGAAGCTGCTGAATGATCGCTACAACTATGGGCTGAAGTTGGTACTGCTTTCTGTGGATGAGGGAATCACAGGTAGGAGTGCACTTCTTACAACATTAGCAATGCTGTGGAATTACTGAGCACTCTTTTAGGTCTGTGTGTTTGTGTGCTTTTTAATTCCTTTGACAGATTAAATTTTTCATTGCACAGTAAAGTCCTGTAATCCGGATGGCGGGGGACCGAGGGTCTTTCGGACTTTTTTTTTTTTTTTTTTTTTTTTTTGGACTATTGGGAGGGACCCTTGAAAAAATTAGAAATACAGTATGTACATATTCATTAAATAAACACTTAAAATGTTATGGGTTATTGGTTTAGAGTCCAGAAATGCATAGAAGTGTAGAAACATAGTTGCAGGCAGGTACAGTACATCCAAGTCGGAGTCCGAGAGCAAGTCCAAGCCAGATTAATCCTTAGATAAAACCCAGAAAATTTAGAAAAAAAGCCCAGAAAATTTTGAAAAGTTTCACTTTGGAAAATTCAGAGTACTGGGATATTTGGATTATTGATAGTTGGATTGGAGGACTTTTACTGTACAATGACTTTATTGATTGGTGAACAGCCTAATCACATATGATACAAGACAGTACTGCTATACATTATCTCTAGTGTTTATCCACAGCTATTACATAATACATCATCATAGTACAGTGCTTCCTTATTTTATAGTAGTTTTCATTATTACTGTTATTTGAAAATCTGCACTCATTCCATTATCGTGCATTTTTTAGCTACAAAACATTGTTATCACACACCTGAGCTGGTTTCTGCTGATGATGATGGTACAGAATCTGTGGTCTCTGGTGGCTTTGATGGATTCAAAGATGAATCCCTACTTGAAGAGTTAATCCCAGGTGGTGGAGATCACTAATTCCCCACCGCCTAGTCTCAGAACCCCTTACCTCAAGCCCATCTCAGGTCGCTGGGTGGTATTAGTTTCTTCCTTATTGTACCTTTTTCATCATTTCCTCTTAATCTGACCATGCCTATGTGTGTTTCTGATACTTACCATAACACTATTTATATATTTAGTGGGTTGTAGTTGTAAAAGGGAAAATTCGGGTTTACAAGCGGAATGCCAAAACTAGTTAGGATAAATCCCATGGGTTCTGTGCTTTCGCTGTCACGCAGTTTTATCATGGACTAGGTGCAGAATCAATTATGCATGATAATCAAGGAATCATTGTACAATGCTCAGTCAGTCACAGTACATTGAGAGTGTGATTAGTGAATCACTGTACAGTAAATGATGATACTGTACACTGAAAATTGTTTGAGATGTTATGACCCAATATCTCAGCATTTGTTGCAAGTGACCACAAACCTTCTTGAACACAGGATGAAGCAGGCACTACTTTGGGCGTCATTTCTCCTCTATTTCATGTCCCCAAAGAGATTAGATAGTTTGTTATAAATTACCCTACTCATTGAGTCAGCATTAGTATCGGAAATGGATTGGTGGTGATGAATGATAATTTTCAGGAAAATTTAGCAGCTACTGATTCTAGGTGTCCTTTATGCATTATGTAAGTATCAGTAAAAACTTGCTTTGCTTACTGATTATTATCTCTTTCACAGGGTACAGGGATGACAGTTTAGAGACAGTGAAGAGAAATGAGCAGCAGTATGGGATTCCTCTGAGAGTAGTGTCTTATGAGGAGCTGTATGGGTGGACTATGGACAAAATTGTCCAGCAGGTAAGTATTACCGTACTTTAAAATGGTTCACAGAAGATGTAGTGGTGTTGGAGGTATACTGCAGAATGTGAGAAATTATCACTGTGTGGTATGAAGGAGTGTTTGGGCTGTTGGCAATAGAATGGAAAGTACTGTTGAGGGGGACAGCTGCTTGGAATGCTTGGAGTGGTTCTGCTACCTGGGGGATATGCAGAGTGCAGGAGGAGCAACAGTAGTTAGTTCCATTGCTAGAATGAAAAATGAGTGGAAGAAGTTGAGGGAAATCTTGCCTCTTCTGACTATAAAGAGGGCCTAAATTTGTGCAGAGAGAACTCTCCACAAAATGTGATTGGTGTTATGCTGTACATTTGTTGTTGTGTACCCCATTTTGTCTGACCAAGCAGCCCTATCAACCACAGGCAAACAGCTGCCCCTGCACGGTTGTCCCGTACAGTGAACCACTGTTCCCTTGCTGCTGGCAGTGCCCTGCTACAGAGAGGCACCGGGATTAGTGTGAAGGTTTGGTTCCTTGATGGAAGTTGCATTTGCATCATCACCAAGTTAACAGGGGCTGTGAAGGGGATCTTTTGTGTAAAGGGTACTCTTCACAAAATGTGAAAAGTATAATGCTGTACAGCTGTTGTTGTTGTTGTGCTACCCCAATCTGTCTGATTGAGCAGACCTATCAACTACATGCAAGCAGGTGCCCTTGGAGGGTTGTCCTGTGCAGTGAACCAATATTTCCTTGTGGCTGACAGTGCTAGGATGGATGTTGCATTTGCATCTCTCCACAGATTTAACAGGGACACCATAGCAGACACCACTTCACTTCTTAAATTCGTTATATGGTTACCATCTAAAATTGTAAGTGGTTCCTTGAGTTACAGGAAATCATAAGGCTTGTCACTCAGTATAGACCTTCCTGAAGTGAAAAGAAGAGTAATAAAAAGTGACAGGAAGGAAAAAGTAGGGAGAGATGAGAGCAGACATAGACAGAACTGAATGGGGAAGGAAGAAGTAGGCAACATATAATGAAGTGAGTGGATGATGGTTGCCACCACCAACCTTTTGTTTACAAATAATTTGCTATATAAGGTCAGTCACTAGATTGTAATAAGGAAGGTGGTGGATGTTGTGTCATCAGTACCTATTACTGTACAGTTATGCATATCAGGAGAGGCTGCTGCAGTAACATATGTACATTGAACAGTACTGGTAAAATGTAGTTGCATGTTTCTTTTGTTTTTGTTTTTTTTTTCCATTAAGTCCACAGTAAATTAAAAAAAATTGTTTGTCAAATCTCAGTTGCTACTTTATGAAGTTGATACTATACTAGTTGTTTGAAAGAAGTTTTATGATTTTGAAACACTTAGTGGTAGGTGGGGGGGCTCACCATCCACTCACTTGATGTAGTGCTGCTCTCGGGTTCCTGCCCTTTCCCCTCTTCCTGTCTTCTTTCCTTCCTTACTCTTCTGTCTTTCTTTCCTTCATTATTTCCACATCCTTCTGTCTACGGGTGACTCTGCACTGAGTGACAAGCCAAATGGTTTCCTGTACACCAGGAAACCATGTACTATGCTGGGTGGTAAGTACCATATAACCCAATCATTGCACCTAATGGTTTAGTCGGTAATTAAGGTGCTCCAATCAGATTGAGCCAATGCAGGTTTATATCCAAGGGATGGTTGGGGTTTATCGCTCATATAATGCCACTCAGGGATGAATGAGGCTGGTCACTCTCATCTTAAATGTCAGGACCAGCTTGCCTAGCCCCGGGCTCCTTCACTCCTCATGGGGCAATGCAGGATTAGATGATGGATGGATGGATGAAAGGTGCAGTGTGAGGAAGTCAGCTGATTAGAGCAAATGATTATATGATATGGCATCATGAAAAGATTGGATACAGTTTGGGTGATGAAATTGGTACTTTCAAATGAATATGCTGATTGAATTTGTGGTTGGTCAAAAAGATGGCATAATATGGTACATAAACTTATGGGTTTTTGAGGTATGGAACTGAAGAGGCAAAACAGTAACAGCTGGTAGAACTTATTAGCTTCTTTTGGCAGAGATGCACTTGACTGAGCAACGCCTCTTAATTAACTTGACAAGTTATGACATGTGTAGGCCTTTCTGGATCCTACATACCAGTTGTCATGAGATGTTGGGGTCCTATATTGTCCTTACTATGACATTATTCACAGCAGCTACTGAGTCACTTAACATTCTTCATTATCATCATCATCATTTCCATTATCATCGTTTTTGTCGTCTTAACCTTAGTTCATCATCAACGTCATCAGCATTCGGACCTCCTTTCCCACCCTAGGGCAGGGTGCGGAGTAGCAACGTCCAGACAGCTTAAGTTTGCCCAATTCAGTAGGCCGTGTTTCCATTCTTTCATCATTCAAGCCCATGGAACCCTGGCTCCATCATATAGACAAAAAAAAAAAATTTCACCATGTTCCTTAGCTTCACATATACCCATCTGATAGAGTCAGTCTGAATGCTGTCACATTAAAATGAGGTGCCAAATCCCTGGTTATATGCTTCTCCACACAAAATTCATCCAGCCAGCTCGGTCTCTTGTCAGTCCCTACTTCCATACCCCTGTTCCTCACTTATCCACCTTCTTGGCCTACCTTGCCTCCTCCCTCCTTCAAATTTGCTCAGATATACCTTTTTCACCACTCTGTTGTCATTGATTCTCTAAACATGACCAAACCATCTCAGCACACTCTCTTCAATTCTGATGTCTACAGACTTACTGACTCAGCATCTTTCACAAATCACATTATGCCATATCATATCCACTCTCTATACTCCACATACATTCCTCAACAGTTCCATCTCCACTGCTGTTTCTCTTGACTTTTCATTTTCATGCCACACCATAGTCTCACATCCTTATGTTAAAGCTGGCACCAACACTCCTTCATGTAAGCCTCCTGCTGCTGCAACACTCAAGCCTTTGTTTTTTATCAAGGCCTTCATAGCACCAGCTACTTTCCTTCATTGTGTCACTCTGCTTTCCACTTCTTTTGCACATTTTCCTCTTTTTTCTATCACTGTGCCCAGGTATTTGAACTCTCTCACCAATTCCAGTCTCTCTCCATGCACAGTAGCATCACACTGGGAGTCACCTTCTCTCTCAATAACCATCACTTTACTTTTTTCTACATTCACTCCCAAGGCATGATGCCCACAGACATCTACAAAACTCGCACTAATCTACGAAGCTCTTGTCTGGTATTTTCAAGTAGCACTGCATCATCAGCATACAACAAATTTGAGATATTCCATCCATTACCATTCATTACCAACGCCTTCCCTCTCTCCATTACTCGTGTTTTTACTTCTTTCATCACCCCATCCATATATATATATTGAACAACCATGGGGGCATCACACAACCTTGTCGCATTGGGGGCAGGGTGACACAGTGGTAGAGTGTCAGACTTGGTATCGAGGGATCATGAGTTTGAGCAATGCCCAGTAGCTGCCATGCTAGGAGGGGTAGTGCCCTCCTGTAACCTAGCTGGGCTATATGATCTAATAAGGTCTAGCATGGGGGAACATTAAAAAAGAAAAAAAAAATGCACTCACACATTGATTGTGAACCAGTCACTTAGATGTCTATTTACCCTTACACATGCCTCACTACCATCAGAATAACTCATAACGGCACCTAACAGCTCACCATCTACACCGTGCATGTGCAAAGCCTTCCACAATCCTTCTCTGTCTGCTTTGTCGTGTGCTTTTTCCAGATCCATAAATGCCATAAACACCTTATAGTCCTCACATGCCTTCTTGACCATCTCTTTTACAGCAAATATTTGATCCACACATCCTCTGCTACCCCTAGTTCCAAACTAACTAAGGGGAGGTAGAATCCAGAAGCAATGAAAGAAAAAGTACAAAAGTAAAAGAACTTTCAGACAGCATGTCCATTGTCCAGTAAAATGAGTCATGTCACTGATTCACTTATTATGGTTCAGCCTCACAAGATACTATCTGCACATATTTTTCGTATATTTCACCAACTTGCCTAGCCCCGGGCGTCTATGCTTCTCATGGGGCAATGTAGGATTGGATGAATGATGATTCATTATAATTGTGCTTCATGTTCATTGTTGGGTCTGAGCAATTCTAATGACTGCCAGCTTATAAGGAGGGTATAGCCCTTGTCAAATGCATCTTCATACATACCTCATCAATCCATTTCAGTCCCTTTTCAGATCATGTAGCAAGAAATTCCCCTGTCCACCACTTCTTGAGTGTAGGTAAAGAAGTTTGCAGTTCATGTGTGCTTTATCAATTACAGATTGGACTGAAGAACAACTGCACATTCTGTGGTGTGTTCCGACGACAGGCACTAGATCGTGGTGCAGTGCTGCTTGGTGTGGACAAAATTGTGACTGGCCACAATGCAGATGATATTGCTGAGACTGTCATCATGAACATCCTGCGAGGAGATATTGCCCGGCTTCAGCGCTGCACTGCTATTGTTACAGTCAGTCTGGCTACCATTGCCTTAACATCAGTCTCACTTGGAATAATTGTTTCACTTTCACTTTGTAGTGGTAATATTCATATTATTCAAAGATTAGTTTATCACATATTGCTTGCCAGGTGAAATAGGCTTGCAGCCAACAAATCAAAAGTGGAGAAGTTAAAAAGAGGCCATTGTTGTGCAGTGAACTGCAACAAACTGATACAGTGCACTGAAATTAAGTCTGCTGTATTAACACTTTGGTGAACACCTGACTTTAGAAACTTCCAATTGTTATAACAGTTCGGTGGTCTCTGCTTAGAGTAAGGTTGGGAGGCCTAAATACACACTAAGAACTTCAAGCAAATTTATCCACCAGTGATGCAGCTTTTGCAAGAATGCACATAGGCATTGCGTTCATCAGTACAAAGCTGTTTTCCAGTTTTTAAAAATGCACATGAGCATTTTTTTACACCACAGTTCTGTATTGTTCTGCTTAATACTGGTTACATTTCATTCTGCCATCTAAGTGTACTTCCTCTGTGGTTAGTTAGTACAACTGAAATTGGTACACAGTACTATGATAGGTAAATAACATTAAAATACTGTATGTAATCTTTATACAAAGTAGGAATGTGCTGATGTACTGTGTTGGTATTGGTGGTATCATCTTAAGTTATAGGTATGGTTATTAGTGAATTTCAGGCTACTGTATTTATTTATTTATTTTTTTATTTTTATCTTTATTTTTTTTTTCAGAATTGTCTGCTCAGGCCAGGTTATACAAATGTCTCTTAGGTCCCTCCCTATTTCCTGATAGGGATGATGGATTGCAGGAGAAGGGCAGCTTCAGCCCACCTTCCATTGAGGTCACGTCCAAATAGGTCTGGGGTCAAAACAACAGTGTGTTTAGATATACTATGGAAGGGGCCTTACATATCTGATATAATGGATTGCTTTATGCTGGAGAATCTGGATCATGGGAACTTGCTGTAATATTAAAACAACTGAATATTGTTAGGAATCAGAAAGTATGATTTAGAAAATTGTTGATGCCAGTGCCGTAACATCAGGGAAATTTTGTGAACAAAGAGAAGATACTTTTATTATATTACAAGCAGAGGTAGGAATAATCAGTACGTATTATTCTTTAAATTTAGTAATACCTGATGTTGTACTTGAAAAGGAACTGGCATGGTAACACTGAATTACCTTATAATATGGCACAGTATAATACACTGAGGTGGTTTGGACATGTGAAGAGAATGGAGAATGAAAGACTGACCAAGAGGGTGTATGTAGGTGAGGTGGAGGGAGGGAGAGGGAGAGGTAGACCGAGGATGAGGTGGAGGGATGGAGTTGAGAGGTATATGAGGGAGGGGGGGGTGAGTTGGGGGGAGGGTAGTCAAATGGTGGGTGACAGAGCGACTTGGAGGCGTTTTGTCTGCGGCCACCCTTTTGCGGGATTAGGGCGTCAGGCTATAGATAGATAGATAATGCTGTATAATTTTGCATATATAATTCCAGGGGCTGAATCTATAAACTCTCCCTGGCACTGGCCAGAGCAAATCATACCACAGAATAACAAACTTTATAGTAACATGTAAGCCTTGGGTTGAAAATTGTTCATACTGTTGTGGTATCATGCCTACATAATGATGTAGAATATGTATAAATTACATTGAATAACTGTCTTATTACTGTGTTACTAATGCTAGTATGTGATCCAGTTCATGTAGCATTCCAGGGCAAAATTGGACCACCCACCAGGACAGACATGGACCAATACCTTAAGTTGTTAATTACAGATCTTACACTTCTTAAAGCTTATCAAGATTCATTCAAACGATATTTATCACATTTTATTTGTTTACTGGGGCCATCTGAAGTAATCTTGCATAGGCTAAACAGTAGGATAAGTATCGTAATGACAAAACATGAAAGGAACATAGTGAAGATTGCATTGGTTCCTTCTTTCACTGCATTCTGTTTCTACATGGCTTTCTTACTTTTCATGATTATCTTGTAGGTTATAAACTCACATGTGTGCCTGTGCATGCATGAAAGTGCAACTTACACACACGCACGCACATCCATCCATCCATCCATCATCCAATCCTACGTTGCCCCATGAGGAGCGTAGGAGCCCGGGGCTAGGCAGTTGGTCCTGACATTTAAGATGAGAGTGACCAACCTCACTCATCCCTGAGTGGCATTACGTGAGCAATAAACCCCAACCACCCCTTGGATATAAACCTTCACCGGCTCAATCCGATTGGAACACAATAATTACCCACTAAACTGCCAGGTGCCAAAATTTGCTTATATGGTTACCATCCAGCATAGTAAATGGTTTCCTGGTGTACAGGAAACCTTTTGGCTTGTCACTCAATGTAGAGTCACCCACAGGCAGAAGGAAGAGGAAAGAATGAAGGAATGAAAGACAGAAGAGGGAGTGTAAAGTCACCCATAGGCAGAAGGATGAGGAAAGAATGAAGGAAAGAAAGATAGAAGAAGATGGAAGGAAGGAAGGATGGAGGAGGGGACAGGGCAGACACCCGAGAACAGCACTACATTGAGTGAGTGGATGGTGAGCGCCCCCACCTAACACATACGCACGCACATACATACATTTATTGTATTTGTCCAGGTTCACCCTGATAAGGTGTAAACACAATGGGGTGAACCTGGACCAACAGTGGTCATGCACTATTACAGCCACTGTTGTTTTTATTGTATTTTGTTATGTTCCACATCAACTTCAGACACTGTTAGATAATCTAACAAAATTTCAGTTATCTTTGACTGACATTATGTTCAAAGAAAGAAACTTTGCCAAAGCTAGATTTTTTCAGACCCAAAGTTTGCCACTGTGTTTACATTTCCCAGATTTTACACACTTCACTCTTCCCTCATCTTGTTGAAACCAGTTGCACTAGCTTCATCCTTGCCATATTGCTCTTGAAGATAGATACCCAAATACCTCCCCCCCCCTCCCCCCCAGAAAAAGGTGATATTCACATTGAAATTGATCTAGTCTGGTCCACCGAGGTAATCTGATTTGCCCTGATGTTGCTCATGTAATGCCACTCAAGGATGAGTTAGGCTGGTCACTCTCATTTTAAATTTCAAGACCAACTTGCCTAGCTCCAGACTCCTACGTTTCACATGGGGAAAGACAGGATTATATGATGGGTGGATGAATGGACAATAGATACATTTGTCTTCACTTATACAGCTGCCATAGGCTTCACAGCCAAACTAATGTCAATATTAAAGTTACAGAATATAAAAAATGAACCTACAGTATTTGTGATAATACTGTAGTTACCAGTAACTGCTATAGAGGCTTCTTTACTATTGTTATAACTTTTGATGCATTGAATCTGTCTGGCCAACCTACCACTTTCAACCACCCCAGTTCTGTAAATCAGCCTAATTTACTGACCAGTAAATGTAGAAATGACAGCTCTCGAACAGAGTAGTGCTGAAGCTCAGATGACGATGGGCTTGGACATGAGTTGTGGGAATATATACCGGTAGTGTCTGGCAGATCTACGATCATCGGTACTTCTTTGCTGTCTTACACATAATGAGTGCGGACAAAAAATGGCAACTCCTTCCCAGCTGATATGGAATTGCCACTTTAATCATTTGCTGAAATAAAACTACAATTTATTTCTTCATGAAATTAACAACAAATTTAACTTTATGAGCTCGTCTTAGTTTTACATACAAACCACTATCAGTTTAGTATTAATATTATTGGGCCACTTTACGTTTTCTGACCAGTAAATTCCATGTCAACTGATGCTGACACATAAATTTTAATGCATGGAACTCAGCATTAACTATTATATTATCTTTTTTTTTATACAGTATAAATTATGTACACTTTAATTATAATATAATTGTATATGATGTCAGGTACAGTAATGTTTTATTCATTGGTATTTGGAAGGGATCATTAACCAACAAAAAGAGTGCTAGGTCTTGAGTTTCAAAACCACTTAGAACTATCAGTCCATCATTTTGTGGTTAAATCTTCTGCTTCTGTCTTTTAACAGGTATAATTAAGAAGTATGCGGTTACTGCTCTCAGTAGAGAAAAATTTTCCACAACCTAATAGCCAGTTAGAATCCTTTATAATTATGACTCCAACACATTAACACTGATCCATCTTCTTTTCCAGGGTTCTGAGGGTGCCATTGCTAGATCCAAGCCCTTCAAGTACACATATGAGAAGGAGATTGTGATGTATGCATACTTTAAGAAGCTGGACTACTTTTCCACAGAATGTATATACTCACCTAATGCCTACCGTGGTCATGCCCGTGCCTTCCTCAAGGACCTGGAGAAGATCAGAGCAACATCCATTATTGACATAATTCACTCTGGTGAGTTTGTTAAATTATCATTGTAATGGTGTTCCACTGTTTCTTTGGCATATACAGCATCCATAAAGAGAAAAGTTGAAGTAGACTTTGTATCCATTCACTCATCATTCATTTCTCACTTCCAGCCCTTTGGCTCTAGGTGTTCAATATGCAGTTTACAGGCCAAGTGCAGCCTACCTTATCTCAGGGTGCACTTTGCCTGACACTTCTAATAATTTATTAGATACCACACATGGACTATCAGGTTAGTATGGCCTAACCATCATCCTGCTGCTTCCATTGCTTTTGTAAAATGGCAAGGAAATCATTATCATTGAAGAGTTAGCAGGCTGTTCAGTACTGGTACTTCACCAGTATTGGAAAACACACACACACACACACACACACACACACACACACACACACACACACACACACACACACACACACACACACACACACACACACACACACACACACACACACACACACACACACACACACACACACACACACACACACACACACACACACACACACACACACACACACACACACACACACACACACACACACACACACACACACACACACACACACACACACACACACACACACACACACACACACACACACACACACACACACACACACACACACACACACACACACACACACACACACACACACACACACACACACACACACACACACACACACACACACACACACACACACACACACACACACACACACACACACACACACACACACACACACACACACACACACACACACACACACACACACACACACACACACACACACACACACACACACACACACACACACACACACACACACACACACACACACACACACACACACATACACACACACACACACACACACACACACACACACACACACACACACACACACACACACACACACACACACACACACACACACACACACACACACACACACACACACACACACACACACACACACACACACACACACACTAAAAAAAGGATTTCTGGTCATGTGGTTCACCATTGTAAAAACTGGACACCTTTGTTGTACATGATACCACCCACACAGTTTCATATCCATTACCAGTATGTCATTTGTGACACCTGTGAGATAGATCATTTTCATGTTTAAAATTGGATGTAACCCATAAATCATTCATTTATTTGTCTCATTTGTAAGTTTTTTCTTGTGCAAAATACACTCCCCATTCCTAGTGGTAGTTGGTGATGAGCATCATCCATTCACTTGATATAATGGTGCCTACTTCTTCCTGAGGTGACTCTACACTGGCTGACAAGCCTAATCGTTTCCTGTACCCAGAAAACCATTTACAGTGCTGGGTGCTTACCATATAGCCAAATAACAGGGTAATAGGGAGCCTATTATGGTTCCCCTGTTAGCTGGTTGGAGAGATGGAAATGCAACATTCATCCGGGAACCCAACCACACTCTCCCCCGCATGTCATTATGGTAAGGCACTGTGCCAGATGACATCAGGAATGGTTGCTTGTCTGCAGGTCTTGGGTCATCTCAACCAGACTGGGGTTACACAACAACAACAACAAAATATGATCTGCCTGCAGGGAGTTTCAGGGGGGAAAAGGGCATAGCTTTGGGAAATGATAGATGAGGGATTTCCAAGTAAAAAATGCTGTATCAACATGGGTTCAATTGTCAACCATTGCAGAGCTACAGTTAATGATGGCATTGTGGGGAAATGATAAGGGAGACTATTTTTGTCCATAAGGTCATTAGTAATTGTAGCTAGGTAACTGTAGAGATTTGGATATATGTTGATATACCATTTTTTACATAGAATTTCCTCATCTATCATTTTCCAGATTTATGCTCTGTCTTCCCAGAATTCATTGTACAATATATATCGTCACCCTCATAAAGTAACTGCCTAAGTCATTTTTCAGCTACAATATTTCTGGATTTTGGCTAAATCGATTCTTCATCACATGGCGCACCTATTGGTACAGCTTCCTTTGCCAGGTCTAGGGTGTGAGTGGTCTAAAATGCGCCTCAAGTTTCTGCGTAAGTCATTGAAAATTAAGAAAATGAGACAGGTTTTTCTCAATTTCCTGAAAAGTAGAAAAGATGACTTAGGCAGTTTCTTTGAGGGTGACGATATATATATATATATATATATACAGTATATATATATATATATATATATATATATATATATATATATATATATATATATATATATATATATATATATATACTGTACTTTATTTTACTCAGTGTGAGGCCTAATTATAGTGAAATGGGTGACTCTACACTGAGTGATAAGCCAAATGGTTTCCTCTATACCAGGAAACCATTTACTACGCTGGGTGGTAACCATATAACCAAATTTTGGCGCCTGGTGGTTTAGTGGGTAATTATTGTGCTCCAGTCGGATTAAGCCGGTGAAGGTTTATATCCAGGGGGTGATTGGGGTTTATTGCTCACGTAATGCCACTCAGGGATGAGTGAGGTTGGTCACTCTCATCTTAAATGTCAGGACCAGCTGCCTAGCCCCGGGCTTCTACGCTCTTCATGGGGCAACGTAGGATTGGACGATGGATGATGATGGATGTTTTCCCCTGTACTGTATTGGATAACATTGGAAAATTTCATGTTGTGAAAGCTAAGTTGCATTGTGCTTTTGCTCTTGTCAGAGTGGGTCTGCCCCCAGTTAGCCCAAGATGAGGTTTTACTCTGTTCTCAGAACCATCAGACAGTTTTAATCTCCTTAGGATAGACCTCTCTGTTCCAAAGGAGTTAAAATCTCCATAAACCCCCTTAATTCAAGGACAGTATTTCCTTTTACATTATTCCTGTTCCATCCATGCATCATCTCATCCTGTGTTGCCCCTTGAGGAGCATGGGAGACCAGGGCTAGGCAAGTTGATCATCACATGTAAGATGAGAATTACCTGCCTCACTCATCCCTGAGTGGCATTACATGATCAATAAACCCCAACCACTCCTTGGATATAAACTTACGCAGGCTCAGTTCAGCTGGAGTGCCTTAATTACCCACCAAAGCACCAGGTGCCATAGTTTGGTGATATGGTTACCATCCAACATATTAATAGTTTCCTGTTGTACAAAAAACCATTTGGTTTGCCACTCATGTAGAGTCACTCGTAGATAGAAGGAAGAGGAAAGAAAGAAGGACAGAAGAGGAAGGCAGGAAAGAAGGAAGGAGAGGAAAGGGTAGTCTTCTGAGAGCAGCACTACATTGAGTTAGTGGATTGCCATATATTATTTAGCTAAGGAGGGATCCCCATTGGTGGAAGAATTAATTAATTTGCACAAACACAAATACTGTATGTGTGAAAGCAACATAAGTGACTCATGTGGCACTTGGTGGTAGACAAGTTCATCTCCCTACATAATTCATCCAAGCATTTCTCTCTGTCATCACTTCCTCGTTTTCCTTGTTTTCATACATTGCTTTTTGATACATTCAGTTGCCTTGTCTAGCTACCTTCTTCTTGGCATCCCCCATATCCTTATACCCACAGCTCAGTGAAGTTTTCCCCAAAAAGGCAGAGATAATTATTTAAAAATATTTGAAGTAACAAATAGTATAATGAATTACTGCAGCACACTGCTGTAAAATTTATCAAAACTACATTATGCAGTAGTGAATACAGAAAGCTATTGTGTACAGTGTATCTGAACCATGCATTAGAACAGCATGTGGTTGGAAGCATCATTTTGTCTCATGGAATAAAACATTATATTTTGTTAGCCTGATAACTGCAGTGTACAGCCATCCATTCTGAGGTGCACTGTGATATACAGCTGCAGCATCAGATTGAAAATGCAATTTTCCATGCTTTTGGGCAGGCAGATTGTTGATGAATGACTTGAAATGTCATGTAGAGGCACCTGGAGCCTTTTCAGCCACTCACAGCTTACCCAACTTGTGCCTCATTAGTCACTGTGTGGTATGATGGAAGGTCAATGTCCGGCCCACCAAATTTTAAAAGCTCAACATGGCTATACCAAGGTAGATATATACTGTACTGGGCTGATATTGTGCTTCATAATATTTATGCTTGAACTCTTTCGTATGGTACTCATAGAAATTATTTATGATGAATACTCCTGGTGTCTGCTTTTTTGCTAAAGTCCCACCTCAAAATATAGAAAATATCCAAGCTCTTTACTGCCAAACTATAGTAAATGTTGACCTGAAATTCTGCACATGCATACTGCAGTGTGTTGTCTTCTGTGCTATACCTATAAATCTGGTCTTTTGAAAAACAATATTTATGCATACTGTATTTTTTTGGTGGTCCAAAATTACCGAACTTCAAAACACTATCTATCTATCTGTCAACAGATGCCATAATCCCTTAAGGGGTGGCCATTTGACTCAGTTATTTGTTTGACGGGGAGGGACACTAACCCTCCACCAACCCACTTGTTGACACGTAGGGAGCACGTATGGGTTGGTTATATGGTTACCACCCAGCGTTGTAAATGATTTCTTGGCTCACAGGAAACCATTTGGCTTGTCACTCAATGTAAAGCCACCTGTAAAGGAAAGAAGAGCAATAAGAAGTGACAGGAAAGATGGGAGATATAGGAAGAGAGGAGGGCAGGCACAGAAAAAGAATGATAAAGGCTAAGGAAGAAGTAAGGAGCACTACATCAAGTGAGTGGATGATGATCGCGACAAAACACAAGCAGGTAAATTATGACATATATTGACCTGAAAATCAAGATACTTATACTTTATGACATCCTGTATCAGTTGGAAAGACAAGAAAACAAACATGGGAAACTTCTTATTTCCAGTCTAACAGTTTATGGGTTAATGATTGACGTTGTTCGATAACAGTACCATCATGCAGTCCTTTATTGCCCAATAAGGAGTGTAGGAGCCTGGGGTTAGACTACACAGTCCTGATATTTAAGACAAGGATGACCAGCCTCACTGGCCCCTTTATGGAATTATGTGAGCAGTAAGCCCCAACCATCCCTTTGATGTAAACCTTTATCGGCCCCATCTGGTTGGAGTGCCTTGTCCTGCGAGACCACCAGGCATCATTTAGTTATGGTTACCACCCAGTGTAGTAAATGGTTTCCTGGATTACAAGAAGCCATTTGGCATATCACTCTGTATAGCCTTCTCAAGGTTGCACTGCACTAAATGAGTGGATGGTGAGCTTCTTCTGACCACTTCATTGACAGTACATATGATTATGACATGGCTGATCCCTTTACAGGGGAGTGTTTTTCTGTGCGTGAAGGTGTGAAGCTGCCGACCCAAGGTGTGTGTGAGCGTTGTGGACACATCTCATCCCAGTCTGTGTGCAAGGCCTGTGTTCTCTTGGAGGGCCTCAACAAGGGCAAACCAAAACTTGGCTTAGGGAAGACATCTAAGATCCGAGAACACTTGGAGGGAACCGTTGATGACCCACCTTCTGGAGGAGACACATCTAGTCCGGACAAGCTTGAGACAAATTCAGATAATACTGATAATAAGAAAATTGATTTCAATTGGTAAAAGAGAGTAGTTTTATTTGGCAAAATAACCTATCTCCTTTTAGCAAACCAAAGAGATCGCTGCTGTTTATTTTTCAAATTATAAATTATACTATAAATTCCAGTATTTTAGCCAGTGTGTACCTGTCATACATAGTAAAGTTATAAGCTTGTTCTTGTTACATTTCTTTACCAAGTTAATATTACCCTTTAGACACCTTTATAAAAGTTTTCTGTAATGTCATCGCTGTCAAAATCCAGTACAGGTTCAAGATCCATTGCTGCTCTTATCTTTGTATGTATTTGCTGTGCTACCCCAGTCTGTCTGATTAAGCAGACCCATCAACTGCAGGCAAGCAGCTGCCCCTGCAGGGCCATCCCATGCAGTGAACTGATGTTCCCATGTAGCAGACAGCACCTCACCACGGCGAGGCACAGGGATTAGTGTCTAGGTTTGTGTCCTGTGTGGTGCCTCATATGCATCTCTCCATCCAGATAACAGGGGCACTGTAGCAGGCTCCACATTGTCCCATTATTTGGCTATATGGTTACCTCCCAATATAGTAAACAGGAAACCATTTGGCTTTTCACTTAGTCTACAGTCGCCCAAGGTGGACTGAAGAGTAATAAATAGTGACAGAAAGGATGGGAGAAATAGGAAGAGAGGAGGGCAGAAACAGAAAAAGAATAATAGACATGAAGGAAGAAGAAGGTAGCACTACATAAAGTGAGTGGATGATGGGTGTCCTCACCTACCACCATTTTTATGTAGTAGCAGCATGTGTTTCCAGTACTGGTTAATTTTCAGTAATTTAGAAACACTGGCGAGTTTGAATATTCGAGGATCAGGTGGTTTGTGAGAGAGAGAGAGAGAGAGAGACTTAGGGAAAACCATAATAATCAACCATGAACAAAGCACACTTGTAATCTGTCCATTAATGAGTGAGAAAGAGAAGGTTTTAAGGGGAACTGTATCCACCATGAACAAAACACATCTGTCACCTGTACTGGTAACTTAGTGTTGATTGCAGAGAATGAAAGGGATGCAGAGGATATAATTAGGAAATGGAGAGAGACATTGGGACACAAGAGTTTGAGAGTAAATGCAGATAAAACAAAAGTGCTGATATCTCAAGGCTGACAGCAGTATTGTCAAAGTAGAGGGTGTATAGCCATGTGCAGTTTGCTACAAGCGTGTGGGAAGTAACCCCATCTTGTGCGCTGTTTTTGATAGGTGGGTGCATAAGAGATGTAGTGGTATTAGAGGTAGACTGCATAATAATGCTGGTTTTTGTGTGTGGTGCGTGTCAAGGAGAACATGTTGAGATTGTCAGGTGTGAAATGATTGCTCTTGCTGGAGAGCCTCTTGAATATGTGTAGGAATTTTGTTACTTGGTGGACCTGTTAAGTACTGGAGGTGGGTTGGAGCTCTAGCTCTGTGGCTAGGGTAAAAAGTGGTTGGAGGAAGTTCAGGGAGTTACTGCCTTTCCTAACATTGAGAGGGCTCTCCCTCCATGCTAAGGGATCTTTGTATGCAGCATGTGTTAGGGAGTGTAATGCTGTGTGGCACTGGAACCAGGGCAGTAAAGGAAGAAGATATTCATAGGCTCAGACACACAGAAATGACAGTGATTAGATGGATGTGTAGTGCGTCTCTGAATGCAAGGCGTGGAGGGGCTAGGATTGTGACTGAAGAGTTGAGAGGAAGGATGAGACTGGAATGTATTTGTGTTGTGATGAGGAGGGGTAGCTTGAGATGGTTTGAGCATGTTGAGAGGATGGAGGGTGACAGTTGGATGCAGAAGATAAGGAATGTGAACATTGAGTGTTGGGTTGCCAGAAGCAGACCAAATAAGACCTGGGACAAGGTCATAAGAATGTGATGGAAGAGATAAGGAACTCAATAGGGTGGCTGCCAGAGATCAAGCAGCATGGAGAGCAGCCATTAGGTGATCAAGGCTAATGCATGCAAGCATGTTGGAGTCTATGTATGATACAATCCTGTGTCATGGTGCTGATGTCTGATGACTTAATTTGGGTACTCTTGAAGTGTATACAATTCAGTATTAGACATCCAAAGCCCAGA